>NW_006159513.1:406174-442915 GCF_000334495.1 Tupaia belangeri chinensis
GTGTGGTATATATACTCTATGGAATACTACTCAGCCATAAAAAATAACAAGACCCTGGCATTTGATAGAAAGTGGTCAGATATGTCGGATCTATTGCTGAGTGAAGTAAGCCAGGCTATGAAAGAAAGATAATGTATTTATCCACTCAATATATACCGACTTTCCGCACTCTGTGGTAGAGAGCGAAAAATTGGAGGACATAAAAGCAGTGAAGGTACTTAATGAGAATAAGACAGTGTGGAATGGGGGATGGGAAGAGAAGAGGATAGAGAAAGATAGCAAGTGAATAATAGAGAGGCAGGACGTTAGTGAGAAACAGATATGGCTTATTACCTGTTGATGACATGTATATTATTCTCAACTAGATTGGTCTGAGAAATATTTCATGATGGGTAAAGTCTTTTTATAAGCAAAATGAGAAATAGTGATTGACTGTTTTAAAAAATAATTAGAATAATAATAATAATGATTGGGAAAATCATAGAAAAGATATTGAATGATGAAGTAGGGAGATTAATGTCTCTGTATTGACTGACATGCATGCATGGCATTCCCTTTTGAAGAAGCAAGGTAATACACTGTAAAGTTATATGTAATCCAATGTAATATAAAGAAGATTATGATGATAATAAAAATAAAAATAAATTGAAAACACCAAAACAAAAAAGAATTAAGGAATAAACTACCTGGTATCTACCCAAAGTATAGGAAAACCTTCAGTCATAACAAAAATCCATGCACACCATGATTATTGCAGCATTATTCACAATTGCTAGTACATGAAATCAACCCAAATTTCCAAGAACAGATGAGCAGATTGAAAAAATTTGGCACATGTACTCTTTTGAATACTCCTCAGACATAAAAAACAATCAGACCCTGACATTTGAAACAAAGTGCATGAAAATGGAAGATTTAATGCTACAGGAAGAGAGCCAGACTATGAAAGACAGGCATTGTATGTCCCCAGTTAATATATACCATATGTTTGCACACTACAGTAGAAACTAAAATAATGGAAGGGATAACAGCAGGAAGAGTAACTGTAGATATGAAAGACAAAATAGAATGAGGTGGGTAATGGGGGTGAGATAGAGGAGATCAGGGGAAAAAATCTTTAGAGAATTAGTTATTTCATTTTATTTGTTATTATTATTTTTTTAATTTGACGAGAGAGAGAGAGAGAGAGAGAAAGAGAAGGAGTAAGAAAACAAGTCGCCAGGTCTGGGACTTGACACATAGATGGCCATGTGGGAGTCCAGAGCTTTAAACACCATGCCACCAGCTAGCCACCAAAATAAAACATTTAATAGACAGAAAAATCAAAAGTTAGATAATATACATGGTAATATCTCTGACTTGGCTAATGTTTACTCTACTCATGCTGGGAAAACCATGCTGTATACTATAAAGATGTATAGTTTTTAAATGTATTAATAAATAAAAAAATTAAAATTAAAAAACTAGGATTAAGGAATGAATTGTCACAGTAGAGTTTCAGCTAGATAGTACTGTTCCCTTAGTTATACTACTAAAGAGTCACTCCCAGTTTTCTAATGCAGAGAATGGAAACAGCTATCAGAAAGCATTATGCACACCTATTCTTAGAGTATGTAAGGAATTGCATAGTTCTCATTTCAGATTATGGACTCAGACATTTTTAGCAAATCTCTTGTCTCCCTAAAGCTGTGAGTTAAAAAAAAAAAAAAAAGTTGTCGTATGTGTATCTGTTCCATATTTTACATTTAGAGAAGAGATTCTAGTGTTCTGAAAGGTAAAACCAGGAAAACAGCATTATTTACAGCAGCCTTTTAAAGATTAACTCTTCTTAGTTACTTCTGAGTGATTCATCCTCTCAAAGAACTCAGAGTCTAAGGAGGTGTTCCCCTAACATTATTTTCTCCTTAGGTAAAAAGATTGATCTGCCTTTCTAACAGTAATGGTGAGTAAAGTGAGGTACACTCCAGCACTTTGTTCTCTTAAAATTTCCACACATTATATTCAAATTCCCTCCTTTCTCATACAAGGCATTTAAGATAGAATGAAATATGAAGAAATAAACATAAAAATGCCAAGACAGCTAGTGCCCAAAAATAGTTAGTCAAAGCAAACTTGGATCTACTTGCAGGATAGATGACCTCATTACTAAGAGTAGTTGTACATGAGTAGAGTCTGTGAATTTAACCTAGTAAATAGTGTTTGCTTTGAGTCCCATGATGAAAGATTGAGTTATCTTTCACCTTGAAAAAATCCCTACCTTTATGTCAGAGTTTAAAGAGGAAAAAAAGAAAGCAAACTTTTTTCAACTATAAACTTAGCTGAGAAATAACTCAAAGAATAGTAAGGTTAATTTTCATCAGAAGTAACAAGAAATCTTTCCTAAGGGTCTATGATTGCATGATTTGTTTTAAAATGATCTGATCTGTCTCCTAGGGCACACATACTCTCTTCTCTTTATTTTATATTCACATTGCAAGGATTTAACTTTCTTCTCGACTTGAGTAAGAACTTCAGGTACTTACGTGCATTCACCATGAGGACATACGGAGTTATAGATGTGAAGTACTCTTCTGTCCTCCAGCTAGCTTTAGGTAATTAATGGAACATATTTTTCTTTTACTTTTATTTTTTCATACATCTCATCTTTATCCAGTCATTTTTGGTAGCCACTTAAAATCTTAAAAGGCTTTTTTTTTTTTTTTAAATAAAGAAGAATATTTCTAAGAAATCTAAAGTCCTCGGTATATCTGTAGCTAAGTTTTCTCAGTATGTAAAATTGGGATGCGTGAGATCTCACAACTACTAAGTTAGTATAATAAGTGCATTGTAAACTATTTGCTTGGAGTTTTTCTTTAAGCCATAGTAATGCTTTAGTTCCAAAATAAATATTCAAAATCATCATTGACTTTTTATTTATATTAAATAAAAACTATTTAAACTCTATTTAAAATGTTTCTCTGAGGAACCAGTAGATTGCATAAAGGTTATGTCACTGGATTCCCACATAGTCAACTGCAGTTTGAGTCTCAGACCCAGCAACTTCGAACTCACGCTTGGTGTGGGTGGGTGTCTGTTTGTGCCCAAAATCCCAAGAGGAGAATGGAGGAGAAGAGATGCGGTGTGGCCATTTCCCCTGTGGGGTGATTCCTTGCTTTGTCACTCTGACTCTTTGGCAAGGGCACACATCCTTTAGCAAAAATCTCTCTTAAAACAAAACAAAAACAAATAAAAACACAAACAAATGTTTCTCTGAGAAACATTTTCCTGAGTTCCGTTTAAAGTTGTCAGGAACACATCTCATTCACAGTGCAGAGGAACTGACTCACTTTTTTTTAATCATCTATTTTATGGGTAGTAGGATTGGAGAGGTGCCCTAAAAAGAAATTACGAGTTGTGTCTCTGACTCTAATAAATGTACCAACAGAATGACAATCAGTATTTTTCCCATACTCCTGAGTATGACTCTGGTTTTGAAATGCCTGGTTTGTGGAACAAAGGACTTTATGCTTAGCTCAATGATAGTGTTTATAACACTACATTTAGTTGTTTGTTTATATCTCCTTTGTACTGATAATTTTAAGACAATACTACATTCTTTATACCATGCTTTCTACCCTTCCCACAACAATGTCAAGTTTATAGAAACGCAAGATAAGTATTGGTTAATCAGCAAACTGGAAATGGAAGAGAACATAAAGTATATGCCTATAGAAAATCACAAGTAATAAAATAATAAATAAAATAAAATAAATAATCATATTTTTAAAAAGAATTATGAGAATAAAAGTTGAATTTCAATGATAAAGGCTCATGAAGCTGAGGGACTACAACAGTATGGGAGATCTTTGCAGACTTCTTCTTCCTTGGATATCTTCCTGGTTGCCCCCTTCTGTATTCTGTGACCACTCTTAATCATGTTTATAACACATGTAATGTAAATTTCCTGCCTAGCAGAATAGAGTGACTTAGATACCATTCCAGTTTCTGTGTCTGAAGCTATCATCGATACCTTAAGAATTTTTCCAAGTGATTTTGCTAATAGTTACAATGAGGAAATATGTATGGAAACTAGAGTTTCCACATATCTGATTACTCTGTAGGGTTTGCTGGCAGATTATAAAAGGCCAGACTATTTTTCACATTTATGCTGTATCTTCTTGTGTACAAAAGACTGATAAAAGATTTAATTACATTTGAAAGGGAAATTCTTGAGCAGCCTTTCTGAGCACTTCTTTGCATGTGCTGGACAAGGATTGGTGGTTCAAAAGTGAAGGTAAAGTGAACTCCGGAGGAAGATAAGCGAGACCCCACATAAATTATAAAGTAGAATAGTATTTAAAGTTCAAGTAGCAGCATGTGTGTTTGTGTGTGACTCTTTATGTAGGCAAAGACTGTAGAAGATAAAATATATGACCACATTGTTAATTCTATGTGGTAGGTAGTGAGATATAAATAGTTCACCAGTCCATAAGATTCTCTTTTACCTACCTGCCTTCCAGTTCTGCTACCAGAGATTCCATCTTGGATTCAACTTCGTGCAAGTAGAAATAGAAGAGAAGAGACAAAAAGACTTCTACATTGCAATGAGAAGCAAAAAGGAGTCTTTTGTTTCCAGGATGTCGAGCACATGTAAAAGACACAGGTAGAGTCCATGGGAGTGTCCATCATTCAAACACATTTTGCAGTATTTTTGTCGGAAGGGTGAAGGATGGGGTCAGAACTTTGGTGGTATCATCAGAGAGAAGTTGCTTTTCTCTGTAATTTCCTACTCCTTTTTAAAAATATTTTTTAGAGCATGTGTACTCACTGGACAGAGATGGAAAGAGCAAGATAGAGAGGGAAAATGAGAAATCAGACTCTGAGGGGGAATGGCCATGCCACAATCACTTCTCCATTCTCCTCTTGGGCCTTTGAGCATGAATACATATGCACCCAGTAGGATTTTCAAGCTGCCATCTCAGGGATGTGAACAAGAAGTTGACTGTGTAGGATCCAGCACCTTAACCTCCATGCCATCTGTTGACCCCTCAAGCTCCTTCTTGACATTTTCCCTCTCTTCTAAGCTGATTACCATGTGATGGTCTTGGATTACATTTTTTCTTGATAGAATATCACTCCATTTATATCAGTGTTTGGAAAAGGGTAAATGAAAGGCAATGTATATATTCCTTTACTGTTTCCTCATACCATCTCATAAGTCTATATCCATATAGTTAGTATATTCTAAGAAGTTGGCAGTTACTAGAGAAAATTATAATTGTTAGTTTTTGCATTATTATAACTCTACAAAAAAGGGGAAAAAAGCCCTTTAATTGGGGATTTGACATGCTTATTTATGAAAATGTCCTCTACTAAGTCACTGGGATTTCTTTCTGATGACTTAGCTCTGCAGGCTCCAGATCCTAGTGTCCCATCACATTAGTCAGCCTTCTCTTGTTCTTCTCTAACTTTCTCTTTTCTCCTGTTCACCAAGTCCCCAAATTCTTCTGACTTTCCTTTGGGGAGTGGTTTAATGGTCTCTTTCCTGTTGCTACACCATGTTTTTTTTAATATTTAAGTCCTTACACAGAAACAGTTGAGCAAAGTAGTTTCTTAAATTAAAACCAGAACTCTTGTATCTGTTGTTCAAACAATTAAGGATTTTGTAATAAATAAGGGATAATTAATCAATCATTAATATACTTAGCAAGCATTATACTGAATTCTAACTTAGTTCTAGACATTGTGCTGAACACATACAAAAATAAAAAAGACACCAAGACTGACCTAAAAGTTATACTTTAAGGAAAAGGCATATATAAAGACAAATCAATTGGTATATAACATGCCTATGGTAGAGACATCCACTGGGCATTATGAATGCACAAGGAACTTGGCAGCAAAGATTATGTTTCGCTTCCTGAAGATGACCATTGAATTAAGTCTAAAAGGCAATGAAGACTTGGCCGGAGGAAGGAAAAGGGTGGTTGTAGTATGGATAAGAAAAAAATATTCCAGGTAGGGTCAATCATAAAGCAGAGAAGTAGTTGACCAGTACAAATAAGTGGAGTGGTTTATTACTACTGGAATGTAATTTGAGAGAAAGAAAAAGGCAACTATAGTGACAGGCAGAGATCAGCTTATGCAGTGCCTCATATGTTGTATTGAAAAGTTTGAACTTTGCATATTAAATGTTTTAAAGAGGGGGCTAAATAGATTGGTCAAATAGCAGTGTTCAAGGTAAACCTGAAGGGAGTCAAGAGAGGTATTCAATACTTAAGCCAGGACTGTGATAACAACAAAGGAAATGGGTAGGAGTTTGGTTAGGGTATTATTTAGAAGTAATCCGTACAATTTAATGACTTTTTTGGTAGGTCAAGAGGGATTTATCTAAACAAGACTGCTTGTTGTAGTGACTGAAAATGGATAAGAGTGGAAGACACAACTTCCTTTAAAATCCTTGGAAGAAATTGCATTATTATCACCCATTAGAATTCAGTTTTTTTATTTTTTTTAAATTTTTTTTTTATAATGGACAAAAGTTGGCAAGTATTCTTTTTAAAATAAATTTTCAGTGGTTGTTTTTGGAATCTTCCCAACATAAAATCATGTACTTGATAAATTGGGTAGTATTTAACATAGAATACATCAATATTTCCAATCACAATAAATATGCTATAAAGACAAGTTCAATGCTTATCTTAATTGGCTAACAGATAATCAGACTCATGGTGCTGTTTAATCTATTAACATTAACAAGGTAAAGGTAGGTTTTATCAATACACTGACACTTGCTCAGCTTCTGGAAAATAAGAATTTACAATCACAACCAATGCTTCTCATTAACAGCTATGTTAACCCTTATTGTTTCAAACTTCGAAGTTCTATTATATTATGTATAGAATTTACTGCCACTCTAATAGTAGTGAAGGGACACAGAAATGGAGGATTGTCTGTTGATGATAACATGTGTGATAATATCTTTAACCACACTGGTGTGTGGTGTATGTATGCTAGGAAAATTCATTTTGCAAGCCGTGGTGATGTACAGTGATTGAATTTGTAAAATTTTAAAAACAATTTAAAAATACTTTAAGGTTTCACTCCTTAAAGTGTGGGTTGTGGACAGAAGCATCCATATCACCACGAGCTTGTTGAAAATGCAGAATTGTGGGCTACCTCTGTGGTCTGGTGGTTAAGACAGCAAGATCCCACATGGCTGAATATGCTATGTGGTTGTGGGTTCAAGTCCTAGACCTGGAGACCTTAGAAACACACATGCATATTTGCCCAAAGTTCTGAAATGAGGGAGAGATGGAGGAGAGGGATTACAATGTGACCATTCCCCAAGGGTCGTGAGGTATTCTTTTTCCTATCTCTCTCTCTCTTTCTGTTCTCTGTTTTTCTCTCTCTCTCAAAGCACAGAAGCACTCTAGAAAAAAAGAAAGAAAAAAAGAATTTCAGACTTCATCTCAAACTTCTCAATCATTAACTGCATTTTAGTATAATTCCCAGATAATTCATCAGGACATTAAAATTTGAGAAGCACCTACCTTGAATGTTGGTTTAGTTGAACATCAGAATTCCATAGGGAGCCTCTAGCTATTGGTAATGACAGAGAACATGAATCTGCATCATATTCCTGCGGAAAACAGTGATAAATGTTGGACAACTGTTTTTAGGCACTGTAAGCAATGACAAATGGGAAGAGAATGGAACAATTAGACAATTGAATGAAGAGACCCACACAGAGCAAAATCTGTACTTGATACAGCTTTTCTCTAAGAGGCCTATCCAGTCAGCAAAATTAATTGGTAAAACTTAAGTAGAAAGCCAAAATTCTGCTAAAACTAATCAGAAGTTGAAGTGCAGGAATGTTACAAGGCTGCACATCAGAAAAACGCTACAAAACAGGGAGTCAGAGAAGGAGTATCCCGAATCTTTATACAAACCATCTTGAAATTTTTGGCAGATTTCTAAAATATATCCATCCATAGGGGTTCAAACTCATAGTACCCAAAAGGAAAACTATGAATGAAAGGCTGGAGGAATTTAGAACAGATTTAAGCTGCAGGCTTGAAAAAGGAGACAGAAAGTATTCATATTTTATATGTATTTTTTATGTTGTTACTTTCTGGTCTTATTATTATTGCCTTCCTTACTTTGGCATTAAATTGCTCTACTTTCCTGACTTCTTAAAATAGAAATCTAGGTCATTGATTTTCTGACCTTTCTAGTTTTCTAATAATAAAATCAACATAACATCATGAAAGATTAATAAGAATCCCTATAGGAAATCTTTTTTATTGCACAAATTTTGATATATTCTAATTTCTTTATTGTTTAGATCGAAATTTTTAAAAGAATTTCTTAACATTTATGATACAGTGTGTACGTGTGCAAGAGAGACAAAGAGAGAGAAGCACTGCCATAGGGTTCAGCCACTCTGGGTTCCCTTTCTTCAAGTCTTCCAGCCTGCCAGGATCCTGGGCACATGCTTTCTGTGCCAGGCACGTTTTCAGGTTGACCAGGCAAAGGTCCTCCAAATGGGGTCAGCATGTGACTTCAATCTCCGCAGTATGGCATGCTTCTAACTGTGCCACAGAGACTGGCCTGAAATAATTTTTAGTTTGTCTTAGAGTTTATTTGGTCCATAGCTTATTTAGATGTGTGCCACTCAACTTCTTATAGGATTTTCTTAGAGAGAATCTTATTTTTATTGACTTCTAATTTAATCTATTGTTGAAGTAGAATATACTTGGTATAGTCATTAAACTATATATGGATTTTATCTTCTAAATTATGCCCTAGTCCAATTCCTACCAGTCTCTTTCCTTGCTATTATTGCTCTGGCCTGGAGAAGCAGAGAGAAAATGAAATGTGGACTAGAGAGAGAGAGAGAAAGACATCTGTGTCCTGTAGGCAGCCAGTTGACTTTTACAACAACCTGAAGTTAGAGAACTTATTAGTGAGGACTCTCTCCCTCACTGGAGACTTTATTAACTATTCATGAGGGATCTACCCTCCTATCCCAAGCAACTCTCACAAAAGCCCCCTCCCAACATTACTCCATTAGGTATGGAACCGTAGTATGAGGTTACAGAAGGGATACCACTGCGAAACCATAGTACTTATTCTCGCTTTTCTCTCACTTTCTAGTGCACTTACTTTGATTTATTGAACTGTTTTCTATTTCACTGATTTTTTTTTGCTCTTTATTTTCTATTTGTTCTTAAGTCTTTCCAATGACTTCCTTATTCAGAATTGTAATTTTCAATTCTAGAATTTCCATTTGTTTCTTTTCCTATTTTTTTTTATTGGGGTTCTTTATCTTTTCAATCATGGAATATATTTTACTTTTCTCATTGAATATAGTTATCAGAGATACTCTGGTGTTTTTTGATTGCTGGTTTTACCTTCTAGATCACATTTAGTATGGCCTTCATTGATTGCTTTTTCCATTGAAGGTGTTACATTTTATCATTTATTCATATGTTAGGTAATGTTAGATTACATCTTAGACATTGTGAATGTCACGTTATGGAGACTCTGGATTCCATACTATAACTGAGAAGGGTACATATGTATTTGCTTTAGCACTCAGTTAATATTGGTGAGATTCATACTGATCATTCTGACTCCTGGGTAGAAACTCAAATCTCAGTTCAGTTTTTTTTTTTTTTTTTTTGAGAGATTTTCACTGTAGGGCACGTGCGCTCGCCAGACAGACAGAGAGAGACATAGAGATAGAAAGCGAGAAATTACCCCCCAGGGGGGATGGTCATGCCACAATCCCTGCTCCTCCATTCTCCTCTCGGGATCTTGGGCACGCATGCACACACGCCCGGTGTGAGTTTTAAGCCACCGGGTCCAGGACATGAACCGCGGTTGACTATGTGGGAGTCCAGCGACATAGCCATTATGCTAACTGCTGGTTCCCTCACTTCAGTTTTTCTCATTCTGCTTTCTTCCTCCTTTGATGGGCTGCTTACAACCTGCAGTTTATCCTGCCCATGTATAATTCAGCACTCCACCAGAAATTTGGGCAGAGTTTATGTACAAACTATAACTCTGAAGCCCTCTATTTTCTGTGACCTCTTCTTTTCTCATGTTAAAGCAACTTGACTTGCTTTCAAATAAGTTTTCTTTTTCTTCAGGCTAGAAATTTTGTAGCTTAGGTATTACATAGTTCTCATTCATTGGAATGTGATTGTGATCTGCGATGAGGTCAAAAGCTAACATGAAAAATTAATAAATAACACTGCGGTTATCTCTTCTCCCAGATTTTAACCTCTCTCTTTAACTTCCTTCTATCCTACAGCTTGGGAGAGTTGATGTAGTTAGCAACTTTCTTAGCCCTATAAGATGTAGCAAAGGAAGCTGCTTGGTATTAAATTCCCGAAATTGAGACTTCACATAGTAACCACTAAATAAGAATCTTTACTTTAGCATAATTCTTACATAATTTGCATATGTAGCCCTTCAAGCATTCTTCATAGGCAGAGAGCAAACAATTTAAATTTGAGAATAGAGTTGATTTCTAATAGTAAAGTAGTTTATTTCTTCTTTTTTTTAGAGTTTTTTGTCTCAGGGTGCTTGTGTTCACAGAGAGAGAGAGAGACAGAGACAGAGACAGTGAGAGGAAAAGTGAGAAATCATCTCCCTGGAGCTATGGACATGCAGGTATCTCTTCTCCACTCTCCTCCTGGGATTTTGGGCATGCATGCACTCATGCCTGGCTTGAGTTTTGAGCCACCAGGTCCGGGACTCAAACTGGTCAGTCATGTGGGAGTCCAGCAATGTAATCACTACGCCATTTGTTGGTTCTGAGAGTAATTTATTTCTAATTTAATTCTATTGTTGAAGTAGAACATAGTTGGAATGATCATTAAACTATATGAAGGGACATTGCCAGAAAAATTGCATTCTTTCTCTTATTTCAGTGTGCTTGAATTTTGTTTCTTTTTGTTCTGTCTACATTATTCTCAGTGGCACAAGTATGTAAGAATGTCCAGTGTGGAGGACATCTAGTGACACTGCCTAAACCACATGCCCCAAATATGCAATGCCTTGGTAAACAGCAGCTCTGCTCCCCTGCCTACTGATCACCTCCTTGCGGTACCTCGAGATTGACATTCTGTACCTTGTAAATTTCACAACTATTTTTGCAGGTAGGTTCCCATGAATCTGTCTCTTTTAGAGCACCTACTTGCCAGACTTGGTACAACTGCTTCTCAGAGAACTTTTTCCTACTTGCCTTGCAATGGCGGGACAGCTCTTGTCTGGGGCAGCAGCTCTTATCTAGATGACCAAATAAACTTCAATATATAATCAACTGCAACTACAGTTTCTGCAACAAGATTAAATTCCAGCCTTGGAGGGAAGGCCCAGTTTCAAGTTTGCTCCCCTCTTTGGTACTATACTCTTAACTGCAGGCTATTGTGTATAAGTTTTTTTGTAGCATTATGGTTGATCTTAGCCATGATTAATAATAATTTAAATCAAACTTTCTCTGTGTAAATTACAGTGATTTTTCTGTCTTTTGATTAGACTGTGTGTAATATTGAATCTGTCAGGAACGATCTTAGAAGATAGACTTGCAAATGGCATTGGGGATTATTTTGAATTTGCCCTTGGACTTGAGCAGTGCTGAGCCAAGAGAAAATAGGGTAATAGTATTCCATGAAAGAAAAGAAAATCAATTAAATTCAAAACAAAAAGGCAGGGCCAGATGGTGGCATAGTGATGAAATATGATGCTTTGTGTTCTTCTCAGTGGCTGACCTACATGGGAAGATACCATGCTGTGTGAGGAGACCTCTCTGAGTACATTGGGCACAAGCGTGCCCATGATCTGGGGCTGGCTGAGTCTGGGGGTGGATTGCAGCATTATGCTCCTGCTCAAGGTTCTCTCTCTCTCTTTCTTCTCTCCAACTGTTGCTCTCAACTATGGAAGAAAGAAATCTAAATCCATAAAGTAATAGAGTAAACTTAAAAGGCAAAGGTTTAAATGAATGAAATCAGCAATATCTAGTCAGGACTGACCAAAAAAAAAAAAAAAAAAAAAAAAACACACACAAAACACAAATTATTTATGATTTCCTACATCGATCTAGAAGTTTCCTCACACCAGTCAATTCTCTGATCCTCTACAGATACCAAGTGGGTATCCAATGATTCAGTTCAATTCTGTCATGAACAACTCACAGTTAGTGTCAGCTGCCACAGACATAAGGGTTGAATTCCGCAAGACTGCCTGCATATCAGGTGCCAGTACTGGGTCACTCAAGTTTCTGGCCAACCACTATAAATCAGGCATTCCCTCACTCAACTTCTTCCTTATCTCTGATAATGTGCTAGAACAGTTCATAGAACTGAGAAAACCACTTGTATTTACTAGTTCATTATGAATGTCACAAATGAATGGACATACAAACACATACATGAGGAAAGGTTAAGAAGGGTCCCATGTGTAAGAGCTTCTTAGTGTGAAGGTGGTGAGCATCACCTTTCTGGTACATAGATGTGTTTTCCAATTCTAAATCTCTCCAAAACTCTTTATTCAAGAGTATTTATACAGCCCAATCTCCTGCCACAACTACCTTCCCCAGTGGTTGAAGGGTGGGGTTAAAATTCTAACTTTTTATTATCTGTTCTTTCTGGTGGCCTACTGAGTTCAGAGGCTAGCTGGGGGCCCATCCTAAGTTACCTCTTTAGCACCATCTCAGGTATCTCAAAAGAGACTTCTTATGAACAACAAATGACACTCCTAGCACAGGAAATTTTAAGGGTTTTAGGAGCTCTGATACAAAAACTTTGGACAAAGACCCAATGTATTTTTGTTTTACATCACAAGATACAAATCTGAAGTTAAAGTTATATAGATATATTTTATATGATGTGTGTGTGTGTGTGTGTGTGTGTGTGTGATTTAGAACTGAAATTAAAATGCTATAAGTAGGATATCTTTGGGAAGAAGAAACAAAGATACAAAGATTAAAATCTGGCTTTACACAAATTAAGGTCGTGGCAATGAGATGTATGTGACCCAGGCTCAGTGGTACAGAAGGTAGTATACTTACCTGCAGGAAGCCATGCGGCCCACTGAGAGATCTGGATTCCCAGTTCACTGCAAACACTGTGTATGTATCCAGCCAAGATCTTGACGAGCAAAGAGTGTGGGAAAAGGATCGTAGCCAGAGAAGCCCTGTCGAGAGTATCTCATTCTCTCATGTGTGCACAGGTACATACTTTCCCTCATTAATAAAAATAAACTTTAAAAGTGATAAATATGTGAATGAATATGAGGCTTCCTTAAAACAAAACTCTGTAAGATATATTTGAGCATCTAAAGGAAATAAATAACAATGTATCGCGATATTTGTAGCAAACACAGAAGTGAAATAATCAGTACAAAGGTCAGAGAAATGAGGACATATACTTTTATAAATTTTGTCACATGTGAACAGGTGTGTCATTGTTTGGAGTTAGGCTGTAATAAAATTAACCTTAAAAGTAACCACTAATAAAAAAAAAAAAAGAAGAGATAGCTAACTTTCCAACAAAGGAGATAAAATTCAGTTTAAAAAATTCAGTTAATCCAAACAAGTTAACAAAAGTGGCAAATAGAAATAAAAATCACATGGGGCTAAGTATAAAAATATGGTAGTTTTAAGCCCAGTATATATATATTAATAACCACATTAAGTGAAAATAGAGTGTTTTTTACCCCCAAAAGGTATGTAAACTTGCTAGAGAGAGACAGAAAGAGAAAGTGAGAAATCACTTCCAAGGGGAATGGACAAATCATAATTTCCTTCTTCTCATTTTTTTCTCAGGATTTTGGGCATGCACACAGGTGCCTAGCATGTTTTTCAAGCTTCCAGTCTGGGACTCAAACCCTGAGGTTGGCTGTATGAGATCCAGCACCTTAACAACTATACCACCTATGGGCCTTAAATATTCTAATTATAGAAAGGATTTTAAGACTGGATAAAAGAAAATTCCATGTGTAAGTTTTTTAGAAGAATCTCACACTCAATATACAAATAAATAGATTGAAAGTAAGAGAAGGGAGATTCTCTCTGCTAAAACTAATAAAAAAAAGCTGGAATGGCTATGCTATTATTAGAAAAACTATATTTCAGAGCAAGACATCTTTCTAGAAATAACAATAATTCAGGATAATAAAAGGGGTCAACATACTAAGATGGCATAACAATTCTAAATGATCAAGTACTTATAACCTGAGTTTAAACATAAATTACGTGAAAACATAGAATTTAAAAGTTAGACAAGAGAAGATTCTGAATGGTAGAACAGGAAATCCCAGGAATCTCTCTTCCCAACCAAACGATAATGACACCGGCAGGATTTGTCCGATATAATCATTTGGAACGGTAGAATCTACTGAAAGTCTACAACTTCGAGAGGAAGACTCAAACAGCAAATTGCTATTAATCTTAGCTCTTGATGCAGTAGCAGGAACCCGTCCCCACCCGTAGACCCTGGTAGAACTGCGTATATGTTCCTGGAGCAGCTTGTGAGAGCCAGAGTGGGTGTCTTATTCTGTTCAGGTTGCTGTTATAAAATATCATCAACATGATAGCATATAAACAACAGAAGTTCTAAAAGGTTGGGAAGTCTAAGTTCAAGGTAGATTTAGTATTTGACAAAAATCTGTTTTCTGGGTCACAGAGAGAAACTTCTTGCTCTATCATTCCTTGAAAGGAACATGTTGTAAGGAACATATTGTAAGGAACATGCTGTAAAGAACAAGGCAAATTATTGAGACTTATTTTATAAGGGCACTAATTGCATCTACAAGGACTGCACCATCATAAATTCATTTCCCCAAAGGACCCACCTCCTAACATCATGTTGGGGGCTATGATTTTACTATTTAAAGTTTGGAGGGACACAGCACTATGCCCTGCTCTCCCTACAAAATCCTTGCATGCGAAATATGTTCTTTCCATCCCAGTACCCCAAATACTCCTAACAGTTTCCAATATCAACTCAGGAGTCTAAAGTTCAATTTCATCACAATGTTATTTAATTTGGGTATGAATGAGATTCAATGTGTGATTCATCCTGAAGCCAATTCCTTTAGCTGTGAGCCTGTGAAATCAAACCAGGGGTGTACTTCAAAAATGCAAAGGTAGGACAGGCAGGAGACAAGCATTTCCATTTCAAAAGGGAGAAATAGAAAAGAGGAAATGAGAAACAGGCCTTGAGCAAGTCTAAAGCTTTATGGCTTTTAAGAATATTATTTTGAGCTTGATGCTCTGCCCTCCAGGCCTACTGGGGTGGGAGTCCTGCCTTCTAGACACACCTGTGTGGCAGCCCTGCTGTCACAGATTGGGCAGCCTTATCCCAGTGGTGGCTCTGTCCCTGGGCCTTCCCTTCATGGCAATTTACTGCAAGAGCCCTGCCTTTGTGGTTGCTTTTGCTTAGATCATGTATCTATGGATCTCCAGAATTGGAATCAATCAACACCTGCCGCTCTGTTCATCTGGTGTAGTGAGGTGACCTCTCTGCAATAACTCTATGGGGCATAGTGCAAATGGAGAATTTTGGGTGACCTCTCTTTAATAGCTCTATGGGGCATAGTGCAAATGGAGAATTTTTGTGGTGGTCTCAACCTCACAGTGGCTTTCTACTTGGATCTCCTGACTCACCAGGGCATCCTTTGAAATCTAGTAAAGGCTGCCAGAAGTCCACAGATTTGTTGATCACAGTGAAAGCTACATTGAAATTTACAGAAGCTGCACCTGGGCAGTTTCTCCTTATTAGAAATTACTTCAAATGTAAATGGATTAAAACCTCCCACTAATAATCAGATTGGCAGAATGGCTATAAACGACAACAAAACTTATGGTCCATCTGTATGCTGTGTACAGGACACTGTTTAGGTCCAAAGTCAAAAATAAATTGGGACCAGCAGTTAGCGTGATAGCTATGTCGCTGGACTCCCATGTAGTCGACCGCGGTTCGCGTCCCAGACCCGGTGGCTTAAAACTCACGCCGAGTGCGTGTGCGTGCGTGCCCAAGATCCCAAGAGAATAGAGGAGAAGGGATTGCTGCGTGGCCATCCCCCCTAGGGGGTGATTTCTCGCTTTCTGTCTCTCTGTCTCTCTCTGTCTGTCTGGCGAGTGCATGCACCCTATAGCAAAAACCTCTCCAAAATAATAATAATAAAAGAAAAGAAAATAAATTGACAGTGAAGAAGGAAAACTATATCTGATGCAAATAATAACCAAAGGTAACAGACATGAAGAAATTGCTACACTAATATTAGGCAAAATATAATTTAAAGAAAAATAATTACAAGGCATAAAGAAGGACATTGTATATTAATACAAGTTTCCACACCGGAATAATGATTATGTTGCTGGATTCCTGTGGTTCAAGTACAAAACCTGGTGGTTTAAAACTCATGCCGGCATATGTGCATGTGTGCCCACCCAAAATCCCAAGAGGAGAATGGAAGAGAAGGGATTGCAGCATGGCCATCCCCCTGGGGGGTGGGGGGAGTTGATTTCTTGCTTTCTGTCTCTCTCTCTTCCTGGTGCTCTCTCTCTTCCTGGTGAGCGCATGCACCACATAACAAAAAAGCTCTCTAAAAAAGAATCAATAATACAAGGTTCAGCGTAGCATAATATATCAATTACAAACATTTCCACACCTTGTAATAGATTATCAAAACATATGAATAAAATTGAACAGGATTGAAGGGAAAAATAAACTATTCCATAATAATAGTCTGAGATTTCAACTTTCTAGTCTCAATGATATGATAGAAAACCTAGACAGAAGATAAGTAAGAAAAAAAAAAAAAAAATAGAGGATTTAAACAACGCAATATGTTACCTAGCTCTAACAGATGTATACAGAACTCTCTACCCAACAATAGCAGTATAAACATTTTTCTCAAGTGCTCATGCAAGATTTTACAGGGTAAACTGTGTGTTGGGATATAAATAAAGTTTTAGTGGATAGTAGATCTTTAAAAAATAGGGACCAGCAGTTAGCGTAATGGCTATGTCGCTGGACTACCATGTAGTCGGTTCGCATCCCCGACCCGGGGGCTTAAACTCACGTGGGGCGCATGTGCGTGTGTGCCCTAGATCCCAGGAGGAGAATGGAGGAGAAGGGATTGCGTCTCTCTCTGTCTGTCTGGCGAGCGCACATGCCCTGTAGCAAAAATCTCTCTCTAAAAAAATAGATATCATACAAGTATCTTTTTTAACTACGAGAGGTTAGAAATAAATAACAATAGTAAACCTAAGAAATTAACAATTTATTAAAATTAAACAGCACACTCTTAAACTACCAGTAGATTAAAGAGAGGTTACAAAGGAAATTAGAAAATCCTTAGAGATAAATGAAAATAAAAGTGGCATACCAAACTTAGGATGCTATGAAAGCTGTTTTAAGGGAAAATTTACAGCCATAAACACATATTAAAAACAAAATCTGTGGGGCCAGCATGTAGTGTGGAGATTAAGGCTCTGGATCCCACATGGCCAGCTGTATAGTTCAAATCTTGGCAAACACACCAGGCACACGTGCATGCATGCTCAAAATCCCCAGAGGAGACTGGAGAAGAAGGGATTATCATGTGGCCATTCTCCCTGGAGGTGATTTCTAATTTTTTCTCTTCCTCCTCCTCCTCCTCCTCTCTCTCTCTATCTCTGTATCTCTCAGGTGAGAGAACACACAGTATAGCAAAAACTAAAAAAAAAAAAACCTGAATATGTTGGTGTACTTTCAAAATCCCAGTGACTTGGGGAGCCTCAGGCAGGACTACAGTGATCTCATAGCAACACAGCAGGTCACATGGCGTGACCCTGTGTAAAAATACAAAGCTGAATGTGATGGTATGTATCTCTCTCTGTATCTCTCAGGTGAGAGAACACACAGTATAGCAAAAACTAAAAAAAAAAAAACCTGAATATGTTGGTGTACTTTCAAAATCCCAGTGACTTGGGGAGCCTCAGGCAGGACTACAGTGATCTCATAGCAACACAGCAGGTCACATGGCGTGACCCTGTGTAAAAATACAAAGCTGAATGTGATGGTATGTACCTGCAGTTACAATTGTAATAATGAGACCCTGAATAAAAAAATAAATGGTAGATCTTAAACCAGCCATCTAAATTTACAGATTAAGCAACTAGAAAAATGCAACCAACCTAAACCTAAAACTAGCAGAAGAAAGAAAATAATAAAAATTAGAGTAAAAATAAATAATATAGAGAACATTAAATCAATAGAGAAAATTAATAGAATCAAATGCTGCTCCTTTGAAAAGATCAGTGAAATAGACAAGATGAAGAAACAATGTAAGAAGAATCATATTATTAAAATGAGAAAAGAAAGTGGGGACATAACCACAGACTCTACAGCAACAAAAGGATTATAAAGGAGTAACTATGATGAATGAATGCCAACAAATTGGATAACCTAAATGAATTAGATTAATTCTTAGAAACAAAAACTTATCAAGGCATAATCAGAAAGAGATGGAAAATCTGAATAGATCTATAATTAATAATTATAGTCAATGCATTGTACAATAGTTCATTTTAGCTGTCAATTTAAAAATTAAAACTAGTTTAAAAATAACTAATAATGAGACTGATTCAATAATCAAAAATTTTCTGACAAAGACATGTGCCAGATGGCATTACCATCAAACTTTACCAAAAATTTAAAGAACAACCATCATATGTTTTCAATGACATCTTTACTTGATTGAAGAATGCTTGGATATCTGGTAAAACTTTGTTTCTAGTTGTGTGTTTAGAGTGTTGCCAGCCAAGATTGGCATGTGAGTCAGAGGACTGAGAAAGGAAGACTTCAATATTGACAAGCACCATCCAATTAGCTGGAAGCCTGGGAGGAGCAAACACGGGGAGTGAAGATTTTGTTTCCTCTCTCTTCCTCCCTTTTCTCTAGACATTTCCTTCAAAAACACTGTGTGCTCCACTCCTGCACATCTGCCTGCCTTATCTCTGCACTGTGACTGAGACCTTAGCTGTGTTCGTTCTGCTCAGTGTCCCTGCAACACATCAGCAAGAGAAACACCAAAAAATTCTTCTGGTTTGTTTTTCTTTGCTTTTGTTTTTATATCAGAGCTTGTATGAACATGCATGAGAGAAAGAGAGAGAATGAGAGAGAGAAAGGGAAAAAGAGAAAGCACCTTTCCAATAAGTCCGGTCCCACCACAATTCTTATTCTCCAATCTCCATTTTTTAAGAATGTTGGATTTGTGCGTGCACAGAGTCTTCAGAGTCTTTGTCCTGTTTGTTCAGCTTGCAGACAGTCTATCGTGGGACTTTTTCACCTGTAATTACATTAGATAATTCTCATTTTAAATTTCTTATTTTGTATGTATATTTATCCTATTGGTTCTGTTTCTCAGAGAATCATGACCAACACAACCCCAATCCTCCCCAAACTTGTCCCAGAAAGTTGAAGATAAGGGAAAAATTTCTACTCATTCCATGAGGTCAGCACTACTCTGAGCAAAATCAAACAGACTGTTAAAACACACACACACACACACACACACACACAGAAAACAAACACAAAAACCGAAACCACTACAGGTCAAAATGGCTAATGAACATTGATGCAAAAATCCTCTACAAAATTCAAGCAAACAGAATCTGGCATGAAAAATATTATATAACATGACCAAGTGAAATTTATTCCTGGAATGTAGAAATTGACCAACATGAAAATAAATAATTGTAATCCATCACATTGACAGAATGAAGAAATAAAACTATACAATAATTTGCCGAAAGTCATTTGACAAAATTCAAGTACTTTTCTTAATAAACAGTGAAAAAATTAGGAATAGAAGAAAAATGATCTCAATATATTATAAACCATAACAAGAAGCATCATATTCAAGTGTTAAAAATGAAAACTTTGGGGCCAGCAGGTGGCATGGTGGTTGGGGCGATGGACTCCCACATGGCTCATCAGTATTCATATCCTGGACCTGGTGGTTTATTTCTCACTTTCTCTCTCTCTCTCTGGTGAGTGCTCATGTCCTGTAGTAAATTAAAAAATAAAAATAATAATACATAACAATTAAATGAATAATTCTTTTAAAAAAAGGAAGGTTTTTCCTCTGAGATTAATAATAAGAAAAGATTCTCACATCACTAGAATTTTGCAATTTGTAGCCAGAGTGATTAGGCAAAATAAGGAAAAAATAAAAAGAGAGAAAGAAAGAGAAGAAAAAAGAAAGAAAGAAGAAAGAAAGAGAGAGAAATAGAGGAATAAGGAAAAAGAAAGAAAGAAAAAGGAGGAAGGGAAGAAGAGAGGAAAAGCAAGAGAGACAGAAAAAGAGAACTAACTAAATAAAAGTCATCTAAATTGTAACTAAAGAGGTAAAATAATCTCTGTTCATAAGTGAGACAATTTTATGTATAGGAAGACCCCACACACAAAAAATACTCTTAGAATTAACTATTAATTTAGCAAAATATACAAAGTCAATGCAAAAGAAAATTTAATCTGGTATTTCTATCCACTAACAATGAACAATCTAAAATAGAAATTACAAGGACAATTCCATTTACAATGTCGTAAAGAATTTTAAAAAAGGGGACCAGCAGTTAGCGTAATGGCTATGCTGCTGGACTCCTATGTAGTCGACCGCGGTTTGAGTCCTGGACCTGGTGGCTTAAAACTCACGCTGAGCGTGTGTGCGGTCCAGCCCAAGATCCCGAGAGGAGCATGGAGGAGAAGGGATTGCGGCATGGCCATTCCCCCTGGGGGGTGATTTCTCAGTTTCTCTCTCTCTGTCTCTCTCTGTCTGTCTGGCAAGTGCACACGCCCTATGGTAAAAACCTCTCCCCCCCAAAAAAAAAAAAATTAAAAAAAAAAAACTTAGCTTTCTCACTAGGAGGTAAAAGCCTTACCCAGTTAAAACTATTAAACATTGCTGAAAGAAATGAAAGAAGTCAAATGAAAACATAGCCCATATTACCGGATTGAAAGATTCAAAATTGTTAGGTTGTCAATACTACCCCAGAAGATCTATAGATTCAAATGATTCCCTATTAAAAACCCTCTTTTTTTAAAAAATCTTTTTCTTCAGAAATAGAAAAATGTATTTTAAATTTGAGGCTAGCAGGTGGAATGGTGGTCAGCACTCTGCTCTAATATGCCCTACTGAAGTTTGAGTCCCAGACCAGGTGGCTTGCTTTCTCACTTTTTCTCTTTCTCTCTCTTTCTCTTGTGAGTGTGCATTCCATATAGCAACATTTAGAAAAATAGTAAGTAAAATTAAAATAAATAACTCTTTTAAAAAATTCATATGAAACTTAGAGAATGCTCTATAACTAAAACAATTTTGAGAAAGAACAAAGCTGGATGACTCATATTCCCTGATTTTAAAACTACTGCAAGTCTACAGTAATCAAAACAGTTTGGTACTGGCATATAGAATGACAAATAGGCCAATGGAATAAAATAGAGAACTCATAAATAAACTCTTAGATACAAAACTATTTTTGATAAAGTTCAAAGATAATTTAGAGGGGAAAGAACAGTCTCTTCAACAAATGGTATTGGGAAAATTGGAAAATACATAACATATATACATATATTATATAATATATACATATTATATATGTTATATATGTATATATTATATAACATGCAATGGAATATTATCTAGCTTTACCAAGAAAGGAAATTTATCCAGCCTTAAAAAGTAAGAATGCATGCTACAATATGAATGAAACTTGAAGACATTATACTAAGTGCAATAAGTTAGTCACAAAACGACAAATATTGTATGTTTTCACTAATCTGATGTAAACAGAGTAGTCAAAACCATAGAGACAGAAAGTAAACTGGTGACTTCCCAGAGGTAGGGGAGAGTACATAATAGGGAATTATTGTTTGAGAGATATAAAGTTTTAGCTTTTCAGGATGAAATTAGTTATGGAGACAGATGGTAGTGATGGTTTCATAACATTTTAAATGTATTTATGAACACTACACTATATACTTAAAATGCTCAAAATGGAAAATTTCATGTTTCTGTGTATTTTATGACAATGAAAAGACAAATAGAAAAAAGAAATAGACAAATTCAAAATTATAGCCTGCTGTGACAAACTATCTTCTGAAATATTGACAGATTAAAACTGTCACAAACTATCTTCTGAAATATTGACAGATTAAGTATGAGAAAAGAAATATGAAAAAATACTTGAAAATGCTATAAACAAACTTTCATTAAGGGATGTTATAAAAATATCCACCCAACTATAGCAGAATAAACATTCTTTTCAAGGATACATTGAACATTTACAAAGATAGGGCATGCTCTGAATGATTAAAGGCTCAATACATTTACAGACATTCAATCACATGAATTATGTTCTCTGAAAGCAAGGAAATTAAACTAGAAATCTGCAACAAAAATATCTGGAGAACTTCCAAATTCTTAGAAAGTTATTAACACTTTTAAATAACTCATGGATCAAAGAGATATAACAAGAGAATTTGGAAAGTGTATTAAATTTAATGAAATTTAAAAAAACACACACACAAAATAATGTGGAATGCATCTAAAGCAGTCCTTTGAGAGAAATTTTTACCATTTAACTGTAGTGGTTTAAAAAATATGTCAACAAGTTCTTTCATCCTTCTCTTTCCAAATCTTCAAGGAGTGGAGCTTAATTTCCTTCTCATTATATATATATATAGTACATATAATATCTATTATATAATATTATAGTTAATAATTAATTTCTAACAAATAGTGTAAGATAGAAATAATGATACATAATTCCATAAAACAGGTTATAAAACGGCAACTTGAGTGCAACCTCATGAGAGAGCCTGAGTCAGAACCATTCACCTAAGCCATTTCTAGATTTCATGAAACCTATGGAACAAGAAGTGTTAACTTTTTAAAAATTTCTATTTTTTACACTAATATATTCCATTGTAATAACTAATTAGTATATATAACTAATGGAGAACTTGATACTGAGAGTGAATGTTGCCATTATAAAAAATTAAAATACTGAAGCACATGGCCATCAGGCAGTGGCTTTGCAGAATCTGTTCTGGGACGCATAAAATACCTTTATGAAATTATCCTCAGAAGTCTCATTGTCTTATACAGGGCATGTCCGGCCAGCAAGAACATTCAGAAGAGTTAAGTATAGGTTTTTGGAAGCTGGAGAAGAGTTAACTTTCCTGTAGTGCTAGAAAGTACAACATGGATACCATCAATGATGTTGAAAGTTGAAAATATATCTAATGAACTAGATGATCTGGATAAGGGTATTTCCAGCTGAAGTTTAGAAAGTGTGGTCAGTTTTTTTCTTAGTGTTTACAATTTGAAAAAAAAAATGTAAATTTAAAAAGTACCGTTAATTATGAAGAAGATGAACTTGATGATTTTGAACATGTTGTCTCTAAAGATAATACATGCTTAAATTAAGCAATAGCTTCTGAGAAAAGATAAAACAAGGGCACTCCGGCCTAAGTCAAGGGTATGATTGTAAAATCTTTTCTTAATATCTCAGGAAAATCAAAGGAAATGCGCAAAGTTGCTATTCAATTTAAATGCAGTCTAAGAGAATCAAGGGGTATCTCAATACATCTTCTCAACAGGATACTGAGGAAGCTTAAGTATGTTTCCCTAAATCTTTTAATCAGAAACTCAGACTTGAAAATAGAAAATTGTTCATCTTACTGAAATTCTTGTGTGGGGATCCACAAAGGATCCACGAAGAATTTATAAGGATGATGTATGCAGAAATATCACATCACAAGCTAGAATGAAAGGCCTAGAGCCATTACAAAATATATGAAAATGAAAAGAGGACTTAGTGCAAGTAGGAGGCTGTCAAAAGCACTAAGCTACAAACATATCTGCCTTTCATGATGAGGGGAATATGACTCAGCATGGTGGGCAGAACTGAGAGTCATAGTAAAGTATTCCCAGGTTTTGAGACATAACCAAGGAATTCCCAACATTTGCCTGGTCATATTTTAGAATTATTATGGATTTCTTTGTGCTAGTGAATCATTTTCACTTCCTATAGTTTCCCTTTTTGAGCACCAATACTCAGGTAGTTATTCTATGCCTATTTCTCAATTGTATGTTGCGTTTGTATAAAATCATTAAGCTATTTTGGCCTAAGACAGCTGCTGTACTCCCACACTTTGATTCCTATGGATAAGCCAAATTGTACATGCAAAGCTATTTTTCTGAGCTGGTTGCTAGGTTACCTCCAATCACAGCAGCTAGGCTTCAAATTACAGGCATCCCACCTTTTAAATCATGTTAATGCAGACAAACTTCAGAATGTAACCAATGATGTCTCTGCTTTATTCCTCATTTAAATTTTTTGTACTTCACTTTCCTGTTCTGCCAACTTAAAGATCAAATTGACCACGAGACTGGCTGGAGTTGTCTGGAAGTCTGGGGAAAACTGCCCCAATTTAAATTGTGTTAAGATTTGCTCTATTAAAACTCTCCTCTATTAAATTGGCTGGTTTATTTTTCTTTCAACAAAGTAAATCTATTTTCATTGTAGTTTCACAGATCTACAGATTAAAGACAACCATACTTCAAAGGTAGACTTAAGAAATGCCATAAAAGAAGCAATATCCACACCTGGTCCTGATTTTAGTGACAAGATTGTTTACTTGCTGTTTATTCTACAATGAAATGAGACATCTGGAGGTCTTGGGAGAGAAATTTTTTTTTTTTTTTTTTTTGGAGAGGTTTTCCCTATAGGGCGCATGCACTCGCCAGACAGAGAGAGACATAGAGACAGAAAGTGAGAAATCACCCACCAGGGGGGATGGCCATGCTGCAATCCCTTCTCCTCCATTCTCCTCTCAGGATTTTGGGCACGCACGCACACAGACCTGACGTGAATTTTAAGCCACCGGGTCCAAGACGTGAACCGCGGTCGACTATGTGGGTGTCCAGCGACATAGCCATTATGATAACTGCTGGTTCCCAAAAGCATTTTTCATATAGTAGAAAGTAAGAATTTTGACTGGAGCATGGACTGTGCTATATCCACAAACTGTCCCATACTCCATTATCCCTTTAAAAGGAAGATTTTCATTCCTCTTCTGTGGATTGTGGGATGGATTTAGCAAATAGAGCATGGAGAAATTATGTTGTGTCTGAGATTAGATTACTGCAGCTCCCTCTGCATTTACCTTCTCACTTTCAGATCACTTGTTCTGAAGAATCCAAGTCCTCTCAGGCAGCTGGTAGAATCATACAATGAGGAACTGAAGTATGTGGCCAACAGCCAGCAAAGAATTAAAGCCTGCCTACAACCACAAGAGACCTCAAAGTGCATTCTCCTTGAGTTGAATCTTCACGTGAAAGGCCTAGCTATTTTACAAAAAGCATTGATGTAGGATTACCTAGTGGAGCCACTCATTCATTCCTGACCCACAGACATTGAGATTCTAAAGGTTTTCAAGTTGCTAAATGTTTTTGATTGTTATATAGCATCAGAGATTCAATACAAATACTCATATTACAAGAGTAGAAAATCTCATATCAATAGCTTGTTCATCTATTTTTATAAACAAGAAAAGAATGGTAAAAAATGCAAGGTAAGCAGAAAAAAGTGAATAGCAAACATACAAATCAGTTAAAATATAATTAGAAAGATGATATGATTAAAATCAGTAAAACAAGGGACCAGCAGTTAGCGTAATGACTATGTCACTGGACTCCCACGTGGTCGACCGCGGCTTGAGTCCCGGACCCAGTGGCTTAAACTCATGCCAGGCACGTGTGCGTGCATGCCCAAGATCCCAAGAGGAGAATGGAAGAGAAGGGATTGTGGCGTGGCCATGCCCCCTGGGGGGGGATATCCTGCTTTCTGTCTCTGTCTCTCTCTGTCTGTCTGGCGAACTCACGTGCCCTATAGCAAAAACCTCTCAAAAATAAAATAAAATAAAATCAGTGAAACAAAAGGGTGGTCTTTGAATACAATAAAATAAAAGAGAAAACATAATTTTAGGAACACTGACCAGAAAAATAAAAGGAGAAAAGAAATTTTAATAACTGAAATGAGAGTTGTACTTTTAGATCTTTTAGATATTAAAAAGTTAATTATGGAGTACTGTAGACAATTTATACCAATAAATGTAATAACTTAGATGAGTTATATCTTTTTTTTTTTTTTGCAGAGAGAATTTTTTACTTTTGGGTATATGTGTTCACTGAAGAGACAAAGACAGAAAGGAAGAAATCACCCCCCAGGGGGATAGACATGCTGCAATCCCTTCTCTTCCATTCTTCTCTTGGAATCTTGGGCATGCATGCACACATGCCCAGTGTGAGTTTTAAGCCACCTGGTCTCAAAACATGTCATATGCAAATGTGAGGGACTCAAACCACGGTCAACTATGTGAGAGTCCAGCTACATAACCATTACTCCATCTGCTGCTCCCTGAGTTAGATAAGATTGTGAAAAAACATAAGCTCACAAAGGAGTCTACAGGAAACCTACATGATCTTAAATTAATTAAAAACATTTAATTTATTTACAATTGGAACCAAGAAAACATTCCAAAATGGAAAACTCTAAGTCAAATGGTCATCCATCATTACACTGGTTAATTTTACTAATCATGTAAGAAAGAAAACCAATTGTGCACAAACTCTTCTAGAAAATAGACAAAAGAAAACATCTCTTATTTTATGAGACCAACATTACCCTGGTATCAAAGCTGGTCAAAGATATTGTAGGTAAACAAAACGTTAAACCAACTTCCTCATGTGTATAATCATAACTTTTTTTCAAAAAAAGAATAAAACAGATAATATATTATGAGCAAGTGGTATTTATTAAAGGATGCAAAGTTGATTCAACATTTAAGTAGCAATTAACACAGTGCATCACATAAAAAAAGGTGAAAGAATATGGTCATATCAGTGGATGCAAGTATTTAAAAAAACTTAAGCAAGCAACCATGATAAAAACTTTCATCAAACTACCTATTGAAGATTTCCTTATCCTGGTATAGTGTATTGATTAAAAAAACCTTGAGGTACCAATATACTTAATAGGAAAACTACATACTTTCCTTGTCTGATGGGAAAAAGAGGGAAAATAACTGGTATTTCTTTTTCTATTCAACATTGTAAAGAAGATTCTAGTCAGAAAAATAAGATAAGAAAAAGAAATTATAGGTATCCATACTGAAAAGAAGAAAGAAAAACATTTTTATTTGCATATGACATTTTTTATGTATAAAATCCAAAATAATTTGCTTAGAAAGAAATACTAGTGATTATGTGTCCTTAACAAGGAAAATATTGGGTTGTCAGAAAAATTATGGTGCAGTTTGGCATAGAAAGACAGAAAAAATATGTTAGGAATTTTCTGACAACTCAATAATTAGTAAAGTGAATATTGAAAAATCAACTTTATTTCTATACACGAACAATAAACAATTGGACCAGCAGGTGGCACAGCATTTAAGACATGGATTCCCATGTGGCCAACTCTGTTTTGTGTCCTGAACCCATTGCCGGGTGCATGTGTGCATATGCTTCAAAATCCTGAGAGGAGAATGGAGAAGAGATTGTGGTGTGGTCATCTCCCTGGAAGAGGGGTGGTTTTTCTTCACTTTCTTTCTTTCTCTATCTCTCTGCCTAGTGCATGCACCCAATAGCAAAAAATCTCTCTCTCAAAAAAAATTAAAATTTATAAAACACCATTTATAATAGCTTCAGAATGATGAAATACTTAGGAATAAGTCTTACAAAACTACATTGAAAACTATAAAACTATCTGAGATATATTAAGACTAAATAAATAAGATATATGAAAAGTTAATTGATGGTCAAAAGACTCAATATTGTTCCAATATTGCTCACATATTTCTTCCCAAGTCGATGTGAAAATCCACAGGAAAAATTAACAAAACTCTAGAAGATTTTTTTTTTTTGAGAGAGATTTTCATTGTAGGGTGCGTGCGCTCGCCAGACAGACAGAGAGAGACATAGAGACAGAAAGCAAGAAATCACTTCTAAGGGGGGATGGTCATGCCGCAATCCCTTCTCCTCCATTCTCCTCTTGGGATCTTGGGCACGCACGCACACGCGCCCGGCGTGAGTTTCAAGCCACCGGGTCCGGGACGCAAACCGCGGTCGACTACGTGGGAGTCCAGCGACATAGCCATTACTCTAACTGCTGGTTCCCAAAACTCTAGAAGATTTTAAAAGATTTATTGAGATGCTTTTCATACTATATAATTCACTCGATTATAGTATATAATACAAGGCTTTTCAGTGTATTCATAGAGTTGTGCAACTGTCATGAAGATAAATTTTAAAGCATTTTTGCCATCACAGAAACTCTACTCATTAGTTATTTCTCATCATTCCTAGCCCTAGGACACCAATTAAATGCTTTCTATCTCTATAGATTTTACTGTCCTGGCCATTTTATACAAGTGGAATCATACTATATGTAGTCTTTGTAACTAGCTTCTTAAGGAAAAAGCTTTCAAGAAGTGTTTATGTTGCAGCATGTACCACTACTCCATTTATTTATGGGATAATAGTATTCTATTAGATGGATATACCACATCTTATTTATCATTTGATGATCTTTTGAGTTACTTACACTTTTTGACTGTTATAAACCATGGTGGTATAACATTTGTGTATAAGTTTTGTGTGGACAACCTAATATTTACCTTTTTAAGGACATTTACAATTGCTAGTATCTTTTCCTAAATGAATTATTTTGGATTTTATACATAGAACAATATGTCATATGCAAATAAAAATGTTTTATTTCTTCCTTTCAATATGGATACCTTTAATTTTTCATTAAGGTTTCATTTCCCTTGGATATATATTGAGATGTGGAATCGCTGTATAATACTACAACAATTTGTTTACCATCGAACTTTGCCAAAGTGACTGCATAATTTCACATTCTCACCGACAATCGATGATAGCTCTGAATTCTTCGTATCTTCATTAACACTTATTATTATCTGACTTGTTCTAGCTATCCTAGTGGGTATAAAATGGTATCTTACCAGGATTTTTATTTGTATTTATTTGATGACTAGTGATGTTAACTTATTTTTAAACATTTACTAGACATTTGTGTACCTTCTCTGGGAAAATGCATATTGAAATCCCTTGCTCATTCTTTATATACAGCTTTTTGTTTTCTCATTATTGAGTTGTAATATTTCTTTATATATTCTAGATACAATTCATCATCAGATATATGACTTTGAAATATTATCTTCATTTATGTGGGATGTCTTTTTATTCATTAAAAAATTGTCATCAGAAGAATATTTGTTATAGTTAAATGTAATTTATTGATTTATCTTTTGTCACTTGTGCCTTTCGTATGCCATCTAAAGAACCAATGTCTAATGCACAGTCACAAAGATTTACTTCCTAACTTTATTCTTGAAGTTTTATACCTTCAGCTCTTATATGTATGTCTATAATCCATTTTAATTAAGTTTTGTGTGTGGTATGAGAACGAGATTCAGTTTTATTCTCTTGTGGATATCCAGTTGCCTCAGCCCAATACAATTTCCCCCATTGAATTGCCTTAGTATCATTATAAAAATCATCTAAACATTAAGAGAAGCATTCTTCTCTACTCTCAATTCATTTCAGTGATCTGAATGTATTTTTTTCTTCTTTTTTTAATTGAAAAAAATTTAGAGGGACCAAGAGTTGGTGTAATGGCTATGTCACTGGACTCGCATGTAGTTGACCATGGTTCAAGTCCTGGACGTGGTGGCTTAAACTCACACTGGGTGTGTGTGCATGCGTGCCTAAGATCCAAAGAGGAGAATGGAGGAGAAGGAGTTGTGGCATGTCCATCCCCCTGGGGGGTTATTTCTCACTTTCTGTCTCTCTGTCGTTCTGGTGAGCACATGTGCCCTATAGCAAAAACCTCTCTCTCAAAAAAAAATATATTTTTGCTATAGGGCACATGCACTTGCCAAAGAGAGAGAGAGAGAGAGAGAGACAGAACACGAGAAATCACCCCTCGGGGAGGATGGCCATGCCACAATCCCTTCTCCTCCATTCTCTCTCAGGATTTTGGGCTCACATGCGTACATGCCTGACGTGAGTTTTAAGCGCCTGGATCTGGGACTTGAACTGCAGTTGAATACGTGGGAGTCCCGTGACATAACCATTACACCTTCTGCTGGTCCCTGAATGTCTATTTTTATGTTGTAACAGACATAATTTTTATATATACATACATATATATATATATACACACATACACATAGTTATATATATTGCGTTGTCAGAAAAGTTACAACCTTAGTTTTTCTATGTAAAAATGCATCATGAATATTCCAACAACCCAGTGTTTATGGGTGTTTACAATGTTATGATCTATGTATATATATATATATATATATATATGATGTGTAATAATCAAGTCAAGCACATTGACATACTCATTCTTTCTAATTCTTATCATTCCTTGTGGTGAGAATATCTAAAATCTACTCTAGCAATTTTGAAATATATAATACATAATTATTGACTATAGTCACTATTCCATACAATAATAGGTCACTATATCACATTCCTCTTGTCTGATATGCCACACCCCTTTGACCAGCATCTTTGCTTTCCCTTTCTACTACCCCTGCACCCAAACCCAGGCTCTGGTAAGCACTTATTCTACTCTCTACTTCTGTGAGCTCAACTGTATTAGATTTCACTTATAAGTGAAATGATGCAATATATGTCTTTATATATACATAGCTTATTTCACTTAATACAATTTTTCTCCATGCAGTAGTAAATGTAATTAGGATGACTAATATTCCACTGTGTAAATATACCAATTTTTAATCCATTCATTTGTTAACGGACTCTTAGGTGTCTTCCATATCCTGGTTATTGTGAATGGTACTATAATACACATGACAGTGCAGATAGTATTTTTTTTTAAGAGAGATTTTTGCAATAGGGCTTGTGTGCTCGCAGGAGAGAGATAGAAAGTGAGAAACCATCCCTCAGGGGTCACACTGAAATCCCTTCTTCTTCATCCTCCTCCTGGGATTTTGAACATGAACACATATGTGCCTAGCATGAGTTTTAAGCTGCTGAGTCCAGGTCTCACCCAGGGTTGGCCATGTGGGAGTTCAGTGATGTAACCATTCCACCATCTGCTGGCACTGCAGCAGATGATGTAGTGGTTTAAATTCTTTTGGATAGATATACACAGTAGTGTTTCACTAGATTATAAGGTAATTCTAGTTTTTACCTTTTTGGAGGAAATAGTAGAGGAAGCTCTAGCATTGTCTTATAAGGCTATACTAATTTATTTTCTCATCAACAGTGTATGCAAGTTTCCTTTACCTCCTCCCCGACATTTTTTATCTTTCATTATGTTGATAATAGCTATCATAACACGTATAAGGTGATATCTCATGATGGCTTTTATTTGCATTTCTCTGATGATTAGTGATGTTAAGCATTTAAAAAATAATTTATTTACCGTTTCTGTGTTTTTTTTTTGAGAAATGTCCGTTCAGAGATCCTTTACCCGTTTGGGAGTTATTATCTATTTATTTCTTTAATGTTCAATTCTTTGAGTTCCTTATATATTTTGGATGTTAACTCTTTATCAGATGTATGATTTGCAAATATTTTCTCCAATCCATAAGTCATCTCTTCACCCTAATCTTATACTTCGCTGTGCTGAAACTTCTTCATTGGCTAAAATCCCATTAACCTGTATATTTTTTAGTTCACTTTTGCTTTCAGGATAAGATTCAAGAAGTCATTGTCCACACCAATATCATACTTACACTTTTTTGGTGATACTTTTGCTAAAAATGTAATATTTGGGATAATATGATAATTCTGAAATATTCGTCTTTCCTGTGTTTCCTATGTTTGTTGCTGTTTAGTTAATGAATTTCTTGAACTAATTGCGTTAAGTCTGTGTTTTATATAGTGTGCTGTCACGGATGTCTCTGATTACCTGAGTGGTCAGCCAGTGATTGATCAGACATTTCTTTAAATGCCGTGAACCAATAAATCTTTTAGGCTTTATAAAGAGGCTCTGCATGGGGATTTCAATGTGTCTGCAGGGTAAAGGCTGTTCAAACGTTTGCATTATTTTTCTCTTCCTGATTGTACAGTTCCTCAGGTTTAGCCAACACTGAGAGACTTGGACGCTCTCAAGACTTTCTGAGTATCTACAGAGCTTTGCTTATGCATGCAGACTTCTATGTTAAAGGTATACATCAGGGTTTTCCTAAACTTCTGATGGAAATTTATTCCCAAACCTTCCTTTCAATTTTTTTTTTGTAAGGCTCTTGCTTACCTCAACTGGTTTTGCAATTTTAAGCAACTAGAATAAGAAACAATTGCTTCTCTTTTTTTCCAACGCCTTGAGGATAGAAAGTTTCCAATGCAGTAAGTTCAAAATTAAGTTTAAAAAGGAGTGTCCTATAAATCAGACTTTTCTAGATAGTTGTGATACAGAGTTAATACGGACAATACTCGGAGGAAGGGGTTTTATAAAAAGCCGTAATCCTCCTCTGCTCTTCCCATTTTTGTGTGTGCCGCTCCTGTTTTTCATTGCCAGTGTGGTTGAAGCGTTGTTTTCAAGGCTACTGTGAAAGTTTTCAATTAGATTAATGGCTAATATCTTTGTGGAGAGGAATGGGAGTAGGCCAAGTGTAAAAGCCAAAAGCTCTCTGCTTTTTTAATTGAGGGAGAACACTTTTTGTTATGTTTTGTCTTTAACAAAATGTCAAAATAGTCATTGAAAAATGGATTGAATTCTAGACACTTACTAGGATGACTAAAACTAAAACACATATAATTTATTAGAAATGGAAAGGACATAGTAGCCACAATATTTTGACGAGGAAGCACAAATCTGGAGTACTAATACTGCTTGAATGTAAAACTTATAATAAAGCGATATTAATAAGGACTGTGTGGCATTGATATCAAAGTAGACTAAGAGATTAATTAAACAAGATAGAAAGTCAAAAAAGTAAACCTATGATATGTGTAAAACTGATTTTTTGGAGAGATTTTTGCTATAGGGCACATGAACTCACCAGAAAGACAGAGACAGAGAGACAGAAAGTGAGAAATCGTCTCCCAGGGGGATGGCCTCACCGCAATCCCTTCTCCTCCATTCTCCTCTTGGGATCTTGGGCATGCATGCACACATGCCTGGTGTGAGTTTGAGACACTGGGTCCAGGACTTGAACCATGGTCAACTACATGGGAGTTCAGCGACATAGCTATTACACCAACTGCCAGTCCCAGTAAAACTGATTTTTAACAAAGTTATAGATATAATTCAGTGGAGAAAGGATAGTTTTCTCAGTAGTAGTTGTCCATATAAAATCATACTAAGTCAAACCAATTGACAAGCAAAAAGCAGTGTAATCCGTATAGCATCTCAGAAGCAAGCAAACAATAAAGAGAAAAAGAATGAAATTTACACAGGAGAATATCACAGAACCAATGTAAAACCTAAAACTATAAAACTTCTAAGAAAAACATATAAGAAAAAAACTTTTGTGATCAGAGTTTAGGGAATGATTTTCTACATTTATCACCAAAAGCACAATTTATAAAAGATTGATAAATTGAATGTTACAAAAATACAGAGCATGTGTTTTTGAAACATATATTAAAGAATAAGTCACAGAATGGACTAACTTACTTGTAATCGTGTACATATCAAAGCATTGATACACAGAACATGCAAAGAACTCCTGAAACTAAATAAAAATGCACATATCGAAGCATTGATACACAAAACATGCAAAGAACTCCTGAAACTAAATAAAATGATAATGACTCAGAAATTTTATTTGAACAAAATAAATATTAAAAGTACATTGTGAAGTGGGCTGCTCTGTCTGGTGGACAAGGGGCCCACTTGCCTCTGGTGATGTTAATGCTGAAGTAGTTCATGAGAAGGCAATGAGTTCTCCTCCTTTACAGAAGGATATGGCAAGCAATTGGGCAAGTTCCAAGTGATTCTTCACAAGTATCTGAAGAACTGGTAAGGGAAGAATTCAAAAGGGACTAAAGTGCCACAGAGGAGGATAAAAACCAGGCGATGATTACTCATGGCCATATGCAGCACGAGGAGTCAGAAAAAAAACACTTGCTTTAGCAAAGTCTTATCTGTTGGGATATTCTGAAGGATTTTCAAGGTCTCCATGTGTTTTGTTGAATTCAGGTTTAACAGTGGGTAATTCAAAGTCAAGTCAGACTATTTATATGTATATACAGTATTTGGACAAAATATCAGAAGGTGGAGTATACTGGGTCTGAGAGAGAAAAATAAATCACATCAGAACAATTGCCTCGGGACTGAAAAACTGACTGTGAGTTTTAAAAATGTTTCTGGATGTGTCAGCAATGTTTGCAAGATGCAAAAGCTACTCTAAAAAATGGCCAGCTACCATGTGAAATGATCCTCAGCAAAATTATTAGGAAAATGGAAATCAAAACCACAATAAGATATCACTTAAAACCCAGTGGAATGGCTATCACTAAAAAGGGAAACAATAACAAATGTGGTGAAGATATGGAGAAATTGGAACCCTTATACACTGCTAGGGGGCATAGCCAGTTTGGAAAACAGACTGTTATTTCTCAAAAGGTTAAACGTAAGTTACCATACAATTTAGTAATTCTCCTCTGAGGCCTGTAACCAAGAGAATTGAAAATATGACTTAAAGGGGACCAGGAGTTGCCATAATGGCTATATTGTTGTACTCCCATGTAGTTGATCCTGGTTCAAGTTCCAGACCCAGTGGCTAAAACTCACGTCAGGCATGTGTGTGTGCGTGTCCAAGATCCTGAGAGGAGAAAGGAGGAGAAGGGATTGTGGCATGTCCATCCTCCCTTGGGGGTTATTTCTTGCTTCCTGTCTCTCTGTCTCTCTCTGTCTTTCTGGCGAGCACACACACCCTATAGCAAAAATATCTCAAAAATTAAAAAAAAAAAAGATAGTATCTAGTATCGCAGTGCATTCCAGAGGAAAGGTAAAAACTGATGGTGGCCATGTTGATGACCTAGATTGCCCAAGTCCACTCCCATGTCCCCATAGCCTCAGAGCCCCCAAGACAATGTCATTTTGAATACTGTTCCACAGGAGTAATCTACTAATTCGAAATACTTACATGAGTCAGTTTTTAGGTTTTTATATAGATGTACATTAATCAACCTATTGTGAAATGATCTGACAAACAGAAGGATTTGTTGAACAGTCTTTTTTAACTTCTATTTCTTTGTCTTTTTTATTATCATCATAAACTTTTTTATATTACATTGGATTACATATAACTTTACAGTGTATTACATTGCTTTTTCAAAAGGAAATGTCGTGCATGTCAGTTAATACAGAGACATTCATCTCCCTGCTTCAACATTCAATATCTTTTCTATGTTTTCCCAAGCATTATTATTATTATTCTAATTATTTTTTAAAATTGTCAATCACTATTTCTCATTTTGCTTGTAAACAGACTTTACCCAACATGAAATACTTCTCAGACCAATCCAGTTGAGAATATTATACACGTCATCATCAACAGGTAATAAGCCATATCTGTTCCTCACTAGTGTCCTGCCTCTCTATTGTTCACTTGCTATCTTTCTCTATCCTCTTCTCTTCCCATCCCCCATTCCACACTGTCTTATTCTCGTTAAGTACTTTCACTGCTTTTATGTCCTTCAATATTTCACTCTCTACCATAGAGTGTGGATAGTCGGTATATATTAAGTGGATACTTAAAGTATCTTTCTTTCATAGCCTGGCTTACTTCACTCAGCAATAGATCCTCCTTATCTGACCACTTTCTATCAAATGTCAGGGTCTTGTTATTTTTTATGGCTGAGTAGTATTCCATAGAGTATATATACCACACTTTTCCAATCTATTCGTCAGTTTGTGGACATTTAGGTTGGTTCCATGTCTTGGCAATTGTGAATAATGCTGCAGTAAACATTGATGTGCAAGCACTTTTCTGACTGAGCGTTCTCCTCTCTTTTGGGTAAATATCCAGAAGTGGGATTGCTGGATAAAATGGTAGTTCTATTTGTAGATCTTTGAGGAACCTCCATATTGTTCTCCACAGTGGTTGAACTAGTTTACGTTCCCACCAACAGTGTAGGAGGGTTCCCTTTTCACCACATCCCTGCCAACACTTATCACTTTTCATATTCTTAATCTTTGCCATTCTGACAGGGGTTAGGTGGTATCTCATTGTGGTTTTTATCTGCATCTCCCTTATGATGAGGGATGTTGAGCATTTCCTCATGTGCTTTTTGGCTGTTCATATATCTTCCTTAGGGAGATTTTTGTTCAGTTCATTTTCCCATTTTTTAATTGGGTTAATCATTATTTTTCTTTTTCGCATAAGGCACTTGAGTTTCCTGTGTATTCTGGTTATCAGCCCCTTGTCTGAGGCATATTTAACAAAAATATTTTCCCATTCTGAGGGTTGTCGGTTCGCACTTGTTACTGTGTCCTTTGCTGTGCAAAAACTTCTTAGTCTGTTATAGTCCCACTTGTCTATTTTAGGGATTTTTTTGCCTGTGATTTTGGAGTCTTATTTAAGAAGTCTTTGCCTACTCCAATGTCTCCCAGAGTTTCCCCAGCATTTTCCACAAGTAGTTTTATTGTCTGAGGTCTTAGGTTCAGATCTTTGATCCATT
>NW_006159513.1:443218-456198 GCF_000334495.1 Tupaia belangeri chinensis
ATTTTCATAGTTTTCTTTATAAAGGTCTTTGACTTTCTTAGGTTAATCCCTAGGTATCTTATACATCTTGTGGCTATGGTGAAAGGGATTCCTTTCTTCAGCTCTGCTTCGTTCAATTTGTTGTTCATAAATAGAAATGCTATAGATTTTTGGATATTGATTTTCTATCCTGCTACTTTACTGTATTCACTTATTATTTCAAGAAGTTTTTTCATGCAGACCTTTGGGTCTTTTAAGTATACTATCATGTCATCTGCGAATAAAAATATTTTCAAATCTTGTTTGCCAATTCGAATGCCTATAATACTGTTCTCTTCTCTGATTGCATTAGTTAAGACTTCCAGTACTATATTAAAGAGCAGTGGAGAAAGTGGGCAGCCTTGTCTAGTACTCGTTTTTAGCAGAAAAGCTTTCAGCTTTTCCCCATTCAGTATAATGTTATCTGTAGGTTTTTCATAGATTGCTTTTATTGTGTTCAGAAATGACCCTTCTATACCAATCTTACTGAGAGTCTTAATCATAAAAGGATGTTGTATTTTATCAAATGCTTTCTCCACATCAATTGAGATGATCATATAGTTTTTATCTTTCTTTCTGTTAATGTGGTGTATTACATTTATGGTCTTGTGTATATTGAACCACCCTGAAATCCCTGGTATAAAGCCTACCTGGTCGTGATGAGTAATCTTTGTTATAGGTTGTTGGATACAGTTTGCGAGTATCTCGCTTGTTGAACAGTTTTTGAACAAACATTTTGGAAATGTGTGTGGCATGGCTGACATATATATTCAAATATATGCTATTGATGTTAAATTTAAAATCTTTTTAAAAATCCATTTATGAAATATTTGAAAAAAAAAAGGTACAATGCAATCTGACTACACACCTTTTACAATGGGTAAAAAAAAAAGGTTACTTTTTTTTGTTTAAATTTTTGAAAAGTTAAAGATATATCTATTCTATGATCTCATCATTCTACTCCAAGATATTTATCAAAGAGAAATAAAACTATGTGTACATACATAGTTCTGATTATGAATATTCAGAGTGGTTTTATTTTTAAGGGTTTAAAACTGGAAACAACTAAACCATCAGCAACAGATGAATGAATACAATGTAGTAATATTGAACACAAGAGAGGAACTATTGTTACATGCTACAAAATAACTACATTTAATAGAGCTAGAACAAAAGTATTATATATGATGATATTATTAATGTTAATTTCTAGGAAATGCAAACTAATCTGTATTGATGGAAAGGAAAGCAGTTGTTTTATAGGAACATCACTGAGGGAACGTGGGTAGAGGGGTAGTGATATATATAGATGTTCATTATATTAACTGTGGTGATGGTGTCATTTGAGTATCCATACATCAAAACTTAGTAATTTACATACTTTAAATACGTGTGATTTGTCATGTGTCAATTTTACTTTTCATAAAGTTGTTAAAAATAATTACAGTCATTTGATTAAGTGAATTACATATTTTAGAGGTGTGTTTGTGATTAAAAAAAAAAGCCCTGGTTTTGAAAAAAGTGGATGATGTCATCAGTTATCAAGGAAATAAAATTCAAAATCACAATTAGAAAGAGACAATACCTAAACTCTTGAAATTGCAACATAAGGGACTTCTACATACTGTGTGTTGAAACTGGTGAAAGAGTAAGATGAATCCATAGCAGGTGAAAATTGTTTTTGAAAAAGCAAAACCATTTTAGTCTTTGGAAATTCTCTTAAGGGGAGAGAGCAAATAAAGGCACTAAAATATTTATTTAAGAAAATCTACTGGATCTCAGTAAGAACAGTAAGAATCTACGACATTTTTTTTGAGAAGATTGAGCCAAAAAGTATGAGCTTTACTTTCTTCCAGTTTCCAGACAAGAGCCCTGCATTTTTCTAGAAACAGGCACTGCACTTCTTGCGTTGATCAGTTTGTGTTGCAGAGACTAATTTTAGATGAACTAGCTTGGAAAGCAGTCATGGGCTTTCTTCCTCTACGCAATTCTCTTTCATAGGCAGAGATTATTGCCCAGACAGGGCAAGTGAAGAACACTGAAATCTCAACAGCCCTTACCAGGCTTGTTTCTCAGGTGAAGGTTTCATGACAGGAGAGGTAAGGCAGGAAGTTCAGAAGTTACAGTCCTTACCAAAAGCTGTGTTTGTAAAGTAAGAAATGGGCCACTATCTATGCCACAGCTTTGGTGCACTGGTTCAGATTTTGTTAGTAGAGCCCATTCAGAATAACAGAGCTGTGAGGGTCCCTGAAAGATAATCTCTTGATGTGGAACAGAGTCGGGATGTTTAATCCTAAGAGTGCTCTCAAAGTCAATGAAGAGTGTTGTAAACAATTTAGAGGAGGCTGATAACTCCATGAAAGCCACAACTAAGCCGTAGGTCAGCTAGTTTATTAAAAAGAAGGTGAGTAAAAGAAAGAAAAAGAGAAAGAAAAGAGAGAAAGAAAGGAAGGGGAAAGAAAGGAAAAAGAAAGAAGAGAAAGAAAAAGGAAAATGAAGAGAAAGAAGAAAGAAAGGAAAGAAAGAAAGAAAGAAAGAAAGAAAGAAAGAAAGAAAGAAAGAAAGGAAAGAGGAAGGAAGGAGGAAAGAAAGACAGCTGAGAGTCTCTCTCCTAGGGTCACACTAAATCTCAAAGATTGGCCTTGGAAATTATTCCTGCAAAGGTCCTACATTTAATTGGACTATACTTGAACATTTTATGTGCTGGTGCATTTTAAAAACAATAAGAGCAATTGGGAACCAGTAGTTAGCGTAATGGCTATGTCACTGGACTCCCACGTAGTCGACCACGGTTCGTGTCCCAGATCGGTGGCTTAAAACTCACGCCGGGCACGTGTGTGTGTGTGCCCAAGATCCCGAGAGGAGAATGGAAGAGAAGGGATTGCGGCGTGACCATCCCCTCTGGGGGCTGATTTCTCGCTTGCTGTCTCTGTGTCTCTGTCTGTCTGGTGAGAGCATGCACCCTATAGCAAAAAAATCTCCCCAAAAAAAAAAAAAAAAAACAACCAAAAAACAATAAGAGCAATCAATTGGGAAGTAGCGGCTCCTAACAGCTGGATGTGATACCAGCATAGGCATTTTATTCAAGAGATCAATGAAGAGAACACCCAAGGAGAGCCCTGGCAAAACCGCTCTCATCCCAAGTTAGCTCTACCTACAAGGACTTGAAGACTGACTTCAGAGGCTGTACACTACAAAGGAAAAGATTATTACCAAGATAGTACAGTTATGTTACTAAACATATAAAAACTAAGCAGCAGGCCACCAGGTGGTGTGGTGATTAAGGTGTTGGATCCCATATGGCTGATGGTGTGGTTTAACTTCTGGATCCGACAGCTTGAAAAGACATGCTGGGTAAATGTGTGTGCATGCCTGAAATCCTGAGACAAGAAGGGAGGAGAAAAGATTGTGCTGTGGACATCTGTCCTGAAGAGCAACTTCTTCCTTTCCCTCTTTCTCTGTCTCTCTCTGGTGAGCACACATACTCTATGGCAAAAATATGAATTAATTATTTAATAAAAGTCAAACAACAAAATATGTTGTATCGAGAACTACTATTATATTTATATATTATATAAAACACCCAATGTCCAATAATATTTAAAAGCAGGCAAAGATGGGAACCAGCAGTTAGCGTAATGGCTATGTCGCTGGACTCCCACGTAGTTGACTGCAGTTCGCGTCCTGGACCCGGTGGCTTAAAACTCATGCTGGGCTCGTGTGCGTGCGTGCCCAAGATCTCGAGAGGAGAATGGAGGAGAAGGGATTGCGGCGTGACCATCACCCCTGGGGGGTGATTTCTCGCTTTCTGTCTCTATGTTTGGCTTTATCTGTCTGGTGAGCACACGCGCCCTATAGTGAAAACCTCTCAAAAAAAAAAGGCAAAGAAATAGAGAAGTGTGACTATAAACAAAAAAATAGAAGTAGGTTATGGAAATGGACTATGAAAGGGCCCAGATCTTGGACTTAACAGACAAAAACTGGAAAGCAACCACTATTAATATAGTTTAAGGAACTAAAGGTAACCATATTTTAAAAAGTAATGTATATTGACAATGTCTCATTAAATCGAGAATATCTATAAATAGAAATTTTAATAAAAGGATTATAAATAAAAATTCTGCAATTGGAAAGTACAATAATTAAAGCATTTCATTAAATGAAATGAAAAGTAGTTTTAAACTGGAAGAAGAAAGGATCGGGGAACTTGAAGATAGATTACAGAGATTATACAAGGAGTCAGTCTTCAAAAAGTCCATGGAAAACACATGTTCTCAAACAACTCAGTGTGGATTTTAAAAATTTTGCCAGAATAATTCTGCAACTGAAATTCTCTCATATACTTGAGCAAAACAGAAAGAAGAGGAAATTAGCAATGAACAGAGCCACAGAAGCATCCGGAATTCCCTGAAGCTCAAACTTATGTGTAATGAAGTTATCAGAAGCAGAAGAGGAAAAAAAGGCAGAAGAATTACTTGAAGAAATGAGGTCTTAAATTTTTCCAATTTTGATGCTAAATATTAATTTACCAATCCCAGAATTTCAACAAACTCCAAGTGATATAAAAGTAAAAAGATTTGCATGCAGACACTTATAATAAAATTGCTGAGGGTGAGCCCCATGGCATAGTGTTTAAGGGAGCTAGATCCTACGTGCCTAACTGCAGTTTGAATCCAGGTCCCAGCAGCTTGAAAACATGCTAGGTATGTGTGCATGTGTGCCCCAGATCCTGACAGGATGGACAAATGGGGGAGAAGGGATTGAGGTTTGACCATGGTCCCTTGAGGGGCTTCTTTCTCCCTCTCTTTCTCTCTCTGTCTCTCTGTTTCTCTCTGGCAAACACATACTCCTGCTGGTAATTAAAAAAATGCTGAAAGACAAAGAAAAATAAAATTTGAAAACATTAAGAGCCAGTTTTTAAGATACAAGGTAACTATAGTAATTTTAATAGATTTCTCATCTAACAAACAAAAGGACAATGGCATGGCATAATCCAAGTACTAAAAGTGAAAATACACTGATGACAACACAAAACTGTTCAAACTGAGGAACTCATAGCCAGCAAAACTCTTTCAAAATATAAAGGTGAAATTAAGATACTTCTAGATAAAAGAAAACAGAAATATATTGTTTCTAGTATACTCACCTTATAAGAGATATGAAAGGAACTTCTTCAAGCTGATCAAGCTGAAAGCAAGCAACTTGAGATTGTAATTCAAATCCACACACACAAAACTAATACATATATATATTATATATCATATAAAATGATATATCACGAAAAACTAAAAGCATGATATACTTATATCATGCTTTTATATGAGAAAGACAGAGATAGACAAAGTGACAGAAAGCAAGAAATCACCCCTCAGGGGGCATGGCCATGCTGCAATCCCTTCTGCTTCATTCTCCTCTTGGGATCTGGGGCACACACACACACGTGCCTGGTGTGAGTTCAAGCCACCAGGTCTAGGACTTGAACCACGGTTGACTACGTGGAAGTCCAGCGACATAGCAATTACGCTAACTGCTGGTCCCATTACATCACATTCTTAAATGATCGTTTTACAGGACATAGAATTCTACATTAGTGGTTTAACTTTCAACACTTTAAATATCTCACTTTCTTTTGTTTGCATGGGTTTTGACAAGAAACCTGTTCCTCTTTAGGTAAATTTTTTTTTTTCAGGTCTTCATCCTCCTGCCCCAGCTCCTTTCAAGCTTTTCTATTTGTCTGTGGCAGTTTGACTGTAAGATGCCCAGGTGTAGGACTTTCAGTATATATTTATTTATTTATATATATTTTTTCAGCACTGATCATTTAAAAAATTTTTTTACTTTAATTTTTTTTAACATTCATTTGCTGTATATCATTGCAACATATACAATGAGTTTTCCCATCCAGAGTACACTGTATTGGCTCAATCAAGGATATTTACCATATATATTATTGTAAACAAATAACTCCACTTCTTGTTTCTTATATATTTTACTTCTTTCCCCCCCTTTTTATTCCCCATTGATCCCCTCCCTCTCACCTTTTGCCATTTCCTACCCTCGTCCCACACTGTCTCTGGTATCAACAGTGGCTTTCCATACTTTATTTATTTATTTCACATTTTGTTGGTTCATAAAATATCTTAATCTAAATGCTTTCAATAGAAAGTGCAGCTGATATAAACACCTATGAACACATGTCTGACTTTAGGCATAAAACTCAGTGAATAGGATGAACATACTATAAAGTAGCACCTAGCTGAGACTATATAGCTTACTGTGGTAATTAAGTAGGTATTTTTTAGTGTATTATTTTTTATTTCATGAAAAGCAGTTTAGCTTTAATAAATCAAAATCAAAGTGTTATGAAAAATTGGCTTAAGACTTAAAGCCAGGAAAAAGGTTTGGATTCTGTTCAAACAGTAGGTAGATACTGAAAACTCAAAAAACAGATGTGAACAAAGCTAAAATCCAGTAACAACAAATGCACTGTAACTTTCTTCGGAGACATTTTTTTCTCTCTCCATTTCCCCTTTTACCAAAGGCATAAATGAGGCATAAATGAACTTATTTGCAGAAACATAATTTTAGTCTCATTTTGATCTGTTCTTTGCACAAAGCCTTATAAGAATACTAATTGATTTAGTTGGCTTTGCTGGAACCTTTTATAAGAAACTTCAGATTAGACTCTTTAAAATGCCTCCCAAGGCTACTGAGCCAAGTCAGGAACTCACCATCTGACTGTGCCTTTAAGTAGCTAGTAGAAATGCAGATGTTATTCTTTTCTTGACTGATTAAGAAAGCAACTGTACAAGACTGTATGTAACTGTATTTTGGGGTCATAATACATGGAAATTAAATGTATTTTGCCATAACAGAACAAAGGATAAAGGTCGGAGCAAAACCGTGTTGCAGTGGAGAGATGACAGCATGCAGTAATTGGAATCTACAGGAACAAATGGTAAATAAGAAGATTAATATAATAAATACAATAAACATACACTCTCTTTTCTACTCTGTTTCTTTAAAAGCTATAAAAGGATACAAAGTAATAATTACAATGCATTATTCTTTTAGCAACATAGAGGTAATATGCACAGAAATAATATTACAAAAGGGGGAAACAAAAAGAATGAGGCCATCTTCAAAAAGTCCATAGCAAATGTGTATTTTGGGGACCAGCAGGTGGCATGATGGTTAAGATACTAGACACTCCTACATGGCTGACCACAGTTCAAGTCCTGGGCCTGGAGGCTTGCTTTCTCTCTCCCCCCACCCTCTTTCTCTCTGGTGAAATTAAAATTAATGAATGAATAAATAAAATTTTTTTAAATGAAAATGTGTATTTTGAGAAAGCAATGTGTGGATTTCATTTCTTCTTATGCCGAATTAAACCTGTACTTTAACTCCATCTTATGGTGACTTTTTTTTAATTGCCAGAGAGTGCGCATGCTCACCAGAGAGACAAAGAGAAAAAGTGAACATTTCAATGGGGCATGATCTTACTGTAACCCTTCTCCTCCATTTCTTCCTCCTGTTGGGATTTGGGGAAAATATGTACATGCAACCAGCATGTTTTTCAAGCCACCAGGGTGGGGATTTACTCTGTGATGGGCCATGGGGGATCTGACTTCCTTAACCGCTAGGCAGTAGGGCTAACTCATAACATGAACTTTCTGAAGTCTCCTCGTATGGTTATATAAGATTACTCTTTTCAGTGTACCAAACTGTAGAAGTTTAAAAAGTTTCTGAGTAGGTTACTCACTCAGTTCATACTTGAACATTATTAGAAAGAATTAGCTTTATTTAAATTATTATAGATTGTTTCTATGAATATTGGGTCACTGGGAAAATCGTGATGCATTTTTGCACAGAAAAATACCTCATCATTTTCCCAATGACCCAATAGATAAAATTTTATTCTTAATTACTTATTTTAATACTAAGGGAATTACATAAAGGTAAGTTTATTTTACTGTTCTCTCTCATTGGAGGGAACCATATCATAAATCACTTCCCATGACAAATGGTCACACTGCAATCCATTCTCCTCCATTTTTCTCTCAGTTCAGACTTTTTAGCAAGTGTGCACACATGGTCAGTGTGTTTCTCACTCTGCTGAGTGCTGGGCTTGAACAGCATTTTCAGCCACGTGGGATCAAACTGTCTCGGTTACCAGGCCACAGACCTACCTTGATTAATTATTTTCCCAAGGAAACTTTTATACCCTCCCTTGGGCTGAGAATGGTATCAACATCTGGAGGGAGACAGATATGTCATGATTATTTATTGATTTTTCTATTAATATTATTTTATTATTACTATATTATATTATTATTACTTATTTATTCTATTAAATGGCTGAGAAAAGATGAATCATAAAGAAAATGCTTTATACAGCAGGCGCTAAGTCAGAGGTACTTTCACTTTCAGCTGGGCTAAAATAGGGAGTTTAAAGTGGGTACTTTACATTCAGCATCCAATAGGGAAATCATTGAATTTTAGTAGGATGATAAAATATGACTTCCTTATAAGAGAAAATGAGTGTAAGACCAAGAGGCAGGAATCAGTGTAGAAAAACACCTACTTTAGAACAGGTTTACCCTAAAATATTTCTTCGAAAGCATTGGTTGTTTTAAGGTTTGTTAAACATCTCTCAAGTTTGATTATTTTTGTAAAGGAAGCTGTGTTTGGAACTTAAAGACGCTGACAGTCTATAATTATACGTAGTTTGGTATTTGTGCAACGACTGGAGAGAGCGTTGTTCTGAAGGAAAACCATGCAATATAGCACCTGCTGATACATGTGGCAGAATGGCAAAATAGCAGGTAAGGCTTTAGAAAGTCAGACGGCTCCTTTGACCACTGACTTTGAGAAAACAGACATTGACACGTGACTTTCTTTTTCTAGACTTTATGATAAGCTATGCTTTCCCCCCATTTATACTTGCAATGTGATAGCAGTATTTATCTAGTAGTTTTTAAAAGAGATCTATGCTTTCCACATCATATTTATTTATAGTATCAATATATAGATTTTTTTTGTATCTGAGGTAAGAGCTGAATCCAAATGAGAGTGAAGATAATCTGCACAACTTCACTGGAAAGGTTATCGTACAATGTGGTTAAGACATTGATTGGTGGGACCAGCAGTTAGCGTAATGGCTATGTCGCTGGACAACCACGTGGTCTACTGTGGTTCGTGTCCCAGACCTGGTGGCTTAGACTCACACTGGGCGCGTGTGCGTGCATGCCCAGGATCCGGAGAGGAGAATGGAGAAGAAGGGATTGCTGCGTGGCCATCCCCTCTGGGGGGTGATTTCTCACTTTCTGTCTTTCTGTCTCTGTCTGGCGAGCGCACGTGCCCTGTAGCAAAAACCTCTCAAAAGAAAGAAAGAAAGAAAAAAAAGACATTGATTGGTGAGGAATGTGGCCTTTACTTTTACACAGTGCCATGGTTCCTCTTCTTTTTGGCCACAGCATGTTAGTGATGGTTATATTCCTCTTGCTGTTCATTGATAGTTTTAAGCCAACAGTTCATTTCTTTGGTAGAACAAAAAATACAATGGAATTACTTTAAATTGGATTTGCTCAGCCTATCTGTGTTTGGGTTTTCAAACTCAAGAAATTGATACAGCCTTTGGCTACTGCTTATTTCAAAATTAGCTGATAATTTTGGTCCTCAAAATATAGAGGCATAAGGTCTTTTTAAAATAATTATTTTTATTTAACTTTATTTATCTATTTATTTTAATTTGACCAGAGATGGAGAGAGAGAGAAAGAGAGAGAGAGAGAAAGAGAGAGAGAGAAAGAGAGTGAGAATGCAAGCTGCCAGGTCAGGTCTTGGACTTGAACCGTGGTCAGACATGTGGGAGTACAGCACCCTTAACCACCATGCCACCTGATGGCTCCTTTCTTTTTTTAGGCAGATTTTTGCTATAGGGTGTGTGTGCTTGCCAGAGAGATAGACAGAGAGTGAGAAATCATCCCGAGTAGACCATGCTGCAATCCCTTTTCCTCTTGTTATTTTAGGCAACACACACGCACGTGCCTGATGTGTGTTTTAAGCCTCCAGGTCTGGGACTTGAACTGTGTTGAACTCTGTGGGAGTCCAATGAGGCAACCATTATGCCATTTGCTGGTCCTTAGGCATAAAATTTTTAAGAAGGCAGTTTCTAATTGGGCTGGCACAAATACTGGGTTTTTGTCTTTAGAATCTGATTTCCAGCCTTTAAGTCGAGTGGCAGTAATATCGGTAAATGAATCAAGTTCCAAGAAAAAGAATAATCATTGCAATATGATTTACTCATATGAAATCAATTGGTTTTAAATCACAGTAATTTTTTTCTTTATACCACAGAACATTGAAACTAGTATTCTTTCTTCATTTTTGCGTATATAAGAGAGTGTCCTTCCCAGGTAAGGTAGATATACATTCCACTTACATCCATGGAGCAGAAGAGGAGCTGGAGCATAATATTGCAGTGCGGTATTGTGCAAATTGGATTTGATGTTAGATATTCTCTTAAAAGAGGAAGATGAGTATAGTTCTAAAAATGGTTGGGTTTGATTCTTGGCTTTATTATTCTCAAACTGTGAGTTTTAGCAGGTTACTTAGCATTTTAAACCTATTTATCATCTGTTAGAGGTGATAATATTGCCTTCTTAGGGTAATTTTGAGGAATAAATGAAGTAAGTATATATAAAATGCTGGCCACACACGTGTTTAGGAAAAATTGTTAATATTATTTTCTTTCTTTCCTTAAAATTTTGAGTGACTTGTTGGCATTGTTACCTTGAGAACTTATAATAGCGTGTCAGATACTTAGTAGGCTCATATATAAATTCAGACTAGTATTTTTAAAGGATTGTGAAAAATTTGAACTAAATATTTTTTCTTTATTCATAATAGAGCACATAAACATGCACAGGAGAGTCAGAGAGAGGAAGAGAGAAAGAGAGAGAGAGAGCAAGCGCTGAGCACCCTCCATAGGTGTAGTCACAACATGGTCCCCTTCCTTCATACATTGGATCCTACACACTTGTACAAATGCCTCACAAGTTTCAGGCTGATAGGGCCAGGGGTTCCAACTACGATTGCCGTGTAGAGTTAGGTTTCTCTTGAGTAATGCATTACTGGTGTGCCATAGATGGCCCTGAGTATAATTTATAAATAAAAAAAAAGAAAAGAAAAAAGATCAGCTATGCTAAGTATGGAGAGGTCTAATGATGTAGTGTTGCAATCAGAATGATAATGGTAGTAACTAATATTTATTAAGAGCTTATTTATATACTTTAATTCATTTAATTCTTGTGACACATCTGTAAGTTGGTTTAACTTTTATTTTTCTATAGAGTTGATATTACTATTATCTCATTTTTGTATATTATTAAAAATCAAAAGATTGTACAGCTAGTAAGAGTGGGTGTCAAGAGTCTATATGTGAGAATGTATTTAAGACATTCAGTTATTCCATTTAGTAATAGAAGCTGTTCTTTCTTTTTTCTTTTCTTTTTTGCTTTTTTTTTTTTAGATAGATTTTTGTCATAGGGTGCTTGCCATAGAGACAGAGAGAGACAGAGAGATAGAAAATGAGAAATTACCTCCCCCTCCCACCCCACCACCGGAGATGGCCATGCTGCAATCTTTTCTTTTCTTTTCCATTCTTCTCTCAGAAACTTGGGCATCCACGCACATGTGTCCAGGGTGAGTTTAAGCCACTGGGTTCAGGACTCGAACTGCACGAACTGTAGTTGACTGTGTGGGAGTCCAGTTTCGCAGCCATTATGCCATCTGCTGGTCACAAGGAGCCACTCTTTCTGATAAAATGGTTAGAAAAAAAAAGCCAAAACAAACAAAACTAAACAAAAGCAAAAACCAAAAGTACGTTTACTTCAACTTTAAAGAATGGGGAAAATGAAAGAAAAACTGTTCCAGTGTGAAATATAAGCAAAACTAAATGCAAACTAATTTAAACCTGAGCATTTCTATAGCAGTGATTTCCACAAACCATCATTGTCAAAGTCATCTATGGCATGTGTTAAAAATGTCGATTCTAGCACCGGCTCTGTGGCCTGTTGGTTAAGGCAGCTGGATCTCATGCGGCTGGTCACATGGTTGGAGTCCTGGATCTGGCAGCTTGAGAAACACTCTGCACTCAATGTGTGAGTGTGCCCCAAGCCCCAGAAGAGACTGAGGAAAAAGGACTGCTACATGACCATTGGCCATGGGGAATGCTTTCTCCTTGCCCTCTGTCTCTCTCTGGAGAGAGTGTGTGCCCTCTAGCAAAGCAAAATAAAAAAGATGCTTGTTCATACTGCCAAGTCTTCTAAATCATCTCACCTCTTGAGAACAACACCTGGAACTCAGCAACAGGATGCCCTGGGATTCCCTGGAATGTTTACTAGCAATAAGCTTGTGAACTACTCTACTCTAGATCTATGTGAAAGTCAACTCCTAGCATTATCCTTAAGTAAACCAGCTGAATTATATTTACCTATTGTTATGGGGTTTAACTGAGCTGTGGCCAAAGACTGAGGAAAGGAAGGAAAGGATTTTGTTCCATTTGATTTATTCAGAAAAAGCCACTACTTTGAGGGAACAGGGCAAGGAGCTTTTGAAAACTCTTGGCATTTCTTGAGTTACAAGGTTGTATACTCAGTAGGCTTGGACTGAGTCTCAGGTATTCGTATGTCTGTACGTGGCAGCATTTCTCCAACTCTTAGCCTGCTGTCCATGCAGCATGCCTGAGCTTTTTCTTTACCTTTTTAAATGTATTCCTGCCTTGAAGTGTAGGACCTTAAACTGTCTACAATTGAGAACATATTCCCCGACTTATTAAGAGCATGCTTTTAACTTTCAAGTTGGCTACAGTTGAGAATCTATTCTTCAACTTTTTCTTAGAGTATGCCTGTAACCCTGATATAAGCAATGTCGTCATACAAGTGCATGAAAAAATGCAGGA
>NW_006159513.1:458332-459201 GCF_000334495.1 Tupaia belangeri chinensis
TCGTCATACAAGTGCATGAAAAAATGCAGGAGCTGGCATTAACATATATTGGGGGCTAACTGTAAGTGCTACTCTGTCCTAAGCACTCTCATGCAATCCTATGGAAACCCTGTGAAACTAGTATATATATTAAAACTGAAGTTGGAGAGGTTAGGTGACTTATTCAGAGTTATTTTATTAGTGGCAGAACAGATAACAAAAATCCAAATAGGCTAGTTTCCCAATCAGCCTATAATAAAGATACCATACGTATTGTCAATAAAGTATGAATAAATAGACACAAATTACATATTCTTGGGAAGAAGACAATGTACGTGTGACACTAAAGACAAAACAATATAAAAACATATGAATAGTGTGGAAATAAACGAAAACCAACCAAATGAGAAGAGCAAAGACTGTTTTTATTCTGAGCTCGCTATACCAAGGGAGTCGGCCATCATCACCTGTGTTTTGGCAGAGATTCAGAGGCAAGCAAAAAAGGAGGAAGAAACCCTTGTAGCAGAGAAAGGATGAAGTTTCAAGGATGCTTATACTGGAGGTTTTCAGCATGGGGAAGCAGTCGGTGGGCTAACTAGAAGAGAGGCATTCTACATAATTGGTTCAAGTAGCATATTTGGTTTTCTCTGGTTGTTCTAAGTTGGAAAAAGTAAGAAAAATTAGACACTGAACTCCCACATACTCAACCACAGTTTGAGTCCCAGACCTAGCTACTTAAAACTCACTCTGGGTGTGTGTGTGTGTGTGTATGCCCAAAATCCCAAGAGGAGAGTGGAAGAGAAAGAATTACATGGTGGCCCACCCCACCCCCAGGGGCAATTTCTTTATTTCTTTTCCTGTCTTTCTGTCTCTCCAGTGAATGCATGCAG
>NW_006159513.1:459219-462670 GCF_000334495.1 Tupaia belangeri chinensis
GAAAAAAAAAAAAAAAAAAAAAAAAAAAAAAAAAAAGAAAGGAAAAATTAGGAAAGTTACCAGTTTTATCCAAGTCCTGGCTATTTGGTGCCAGTTGCTACAGGAAATTTCTGTTTCGTATGCTGAGTTGTCACTAGAGACAGGAGTCTCAGTGCTTGCAAGTCTGATGTATGGTAGACTGACTTTCTGGCTGATTTATTGTAGATAAAGTGTCGGTTTTTAGGGCTGCATATCATTGCAGGTTTGGGAGTCCAAGTTCTATTTATATAGTGTCTGGCATTTGTCAATTGTTTTATTAAGTTTCTCAAAAGATTTTCAAACAAAATGTAAAAGTTCTCTGCTTATGAGGGGAAAAAAACATGATAAATTTGAAATGAACGCTACATTGGGGAAGATAACTACAAATATGTATTAATGTATGACAATACAGAAGGGACTATAAAATTATCAAGAAATTATTAAACATCTCAATAAAAAACATAATCAGGATGATTGCAGGTAATTCACAAAAGAAGAAATATATATATATATATATATATATAACTTCAAAGAAATGTAAATAAAAGAAGATTTAATTTTTAGCCTATCATATTGACACATAACAGAATGACTGACAATAGTAAATGACACCACAGGTTGGAGAAGGCAGACATTTCTACATACTGCTAATGATACTCTAACTGGTCCAATTTTCCTGAAAGACAATTTGGATACTTATCAAATGCCTTAAACATATGTCTTCAATCTGGGCCAACAATGCTCTTCTAGGAATTTATCCTAAGAAATGCTAAAGCAAATACATAAATATAAAGGGATAAAGAAGAATGAAAAAGAAATGATGAGTCCAGCAATAATGAATTTGTTACATAAATTGTGGTACATTACATGTGATCCTTGGAAATGGTGGTGTAGAAGTATATCAAATGATGTGAGAAGCTATACCTGAGGTGTTAAATTAGAAGAATCTATTTGGAAAAATATCTAAAAGAATAAACTAATGGTTGTCTTTGAATGTATCATAGGGTTTGAAAATATTTTATTTTGGGGACCAGCAGTTAGCATAATGGCTATGTTGCTGGACTCCCACGTAGTCAACCACGGCTCACATCCCGGACCCGGTGGCTTAAATCCCATGCCGGGTGTGTGTGCGTGCCTGCCCAAGATCCCGAGAGGAGAATGGAGGAGAAGGGATTGCAGCATGGCCCTTCCCCTCTGGGTGGTGATTTCTCGCTTTCTATCTCTCTGTCTCTTTCTGTCTGTCTGGCGAGCGCATGCACCCTATAGTAAAAACCTCTAAACAAACAAACAAACGAACAAACAAAAAACTAAATAATAAAATTTATTTTTGTTTATTAGTAAGTTCTCATTTTCAACAGTGAATGAGTATTTCTCAAAAATAGCACCAGTGTTTTGGTACGCAGATTACAAAAAGAAAATATATATCATTCTCATTTTCTCCACCTAGAAAATACCTATTGAAATTGCAAAAAATGTAACCCATACACATTATTAGGATATTTAAATATTTACTCAAAAAGTTTACAAAAAGAGTCTTTCCTTCTCTGCTTCTCAGTATGACTCTCCCCAAATAATGCTTGTTAACAGAGTTGGATATACTGTATTGCCAAATTTTTAAGGGTGAAAAATGTGTCCATCAAAAAAAGAGAACAAAATTAACTAGATAGTTCATCCTGATATTAGTTATTTCAGGAAATATACTCTACCTTCTGTTTTTCTTTCACTCTTATCAGAATTCTCAGGTTTCCATTTCACTGGCTCTGAACTAGAATAATCTAAATCATATCTTACAACTAATGATAGAATAAATACACAACTTTTTATAAGTCTATAACTTCAAATAACCATCTTTTCTTTCTACTCAAAGAAAAGTTACATTTTAAAAAGCATAGCATATCCTATAGAGTAACTATACATTCATTTTGGGGGTGGTCTCAATGCACAGTTATAATATACCACAGATTATCTATGATACTAAAAATTCTTCCTGCACTTTCATTTGACATAGGAATTGAAATAGAAGACTGAACCCATTTAAATAAATTTAGAGTTGTCATTTCCACGCCAAAAACAAGTTTTGTTTTAAAGTGTTGTTTCCTCAGGAGAAGTGATCATCTCATGTCCAAAGCACAGACTTCCTCATAAAGAAAATTTGGAGTTGGAGTGAGCTTTTATTTTCATGATGAAAACATTCAGATTTGAATTACTTCATCAAAAGGAGGAGATGACTCATAATTAGCCAAACATAAGTACACAGAGCAATATAGGGTAGATTTTCAAAAAGAAATTACTTCTTTCTATATATGAGAGCTCTTGAGTTTATATTTAATTCTTTCCAGGTAAATTTACTGACTACAGAAACTGGTAAATAGTTATTTTGCAATGTGATTAAAGCTCCTGCAGAAAAACTTAATATTGATTTTTTTTTCCCCTTCAGGAATTTTGAGACCAAATTAAAGAAAAAATTTCTTGAATCATGGAAGATTTTGTTCAATAGAGCTTCCAAATACATCTTCACTCTCTTCTTAAAAGGGAGTTTCAAATAGGAGAGCTAAAGATCCACGAGCTGCAATTTTACAAGAGGAAAGCTGGACAGGCACACCTCTAGGCACACCTCTAGGCACTGCACTAAAGCATACAGGAGTTACATGTAGGAACCAGCAGTTAGCGTAATGGCTATGTCGCTGCACTGCCACATAGTCGACCACGGTTCGTGTCCTGGACTCGGTGGCTTAAAACTCACGCCAGGCGTGTGTGCATGCATGCCCAAGATCCTGAGAGGAGAATGGAGCAGAAGGGATTGAGGCATGGCCATCCCCCCTGGGGGATGATTTCTCGCTTTCTGTCTCTCTGTCTCTCCTTGTCTGTCTGGCGAGCGCATGCGCCCCATAGCAAAAAAAAAAAAAAAAAAAAAAAAAAACCAAAAAAAAACAAATAAACAAAACAAAAAACAGAAAACAACTCTCCAAAAGGAGTTACATTTACACTATACTACATAGTACATACAGAAGTTACATTTATGTTATACTGCAATCTATTAATTGTGCAATAATATTATATCTAAAAACTAATTAAAAAATAATTTATTGCTAGAAATTGCATACTATCATTGTTCATCAAGTAATCATTGTTTTGGTGGTGGAAGTTCTTGCCTGGAGGTTGATGGCTGCTGACTGATCAGAAGGTCGAGGAAGCTATGGCAATATCTTAATATCAGACAACAATTTATTAAATTCATTCATTGGTTCTTCCTTTCATGAAAGATTTCCCTGTAATGTATGATGCTGTTTGATAGCATTTTGTCTGCAGTGGAAATGTTTTCAGGATTGGAGTCAATTCTCTCAAAACTTTCTACTGATTTATCAACTAAATTTTTAAACTATTTCAAGTAATTTTTTCCTTTTCACTTTAACAATGATCACAGCATCATCAG
>NW_006159513.1:462683-472735 GCF_000334495.1 Tupaia belangeri chinensis
ATATAGTTCATCTCATGAAACCACTTTCTTTGCTCATCCACAAGAAGCAAGTCCTTATCCTTTAAAATTTTATCGTGAGATTGAAGCAATTCAGTCACATTTTCAAGCTCTATTTCTAATTCTAGTTCTCATGATGTTGCCACCACATCTCAATTACTTCCTTCTCTGAAGTTTCAAACTTCTCAAAATTATTCATGAAGGTTGGAATCTATTTCCTCCAAACTCTTCTTAATGTTAATATTTTTACTTTCTCCCATGAATCATGAATGTTTTTGTTACAGTGTGTGTGTACACTTACCAGAGAGAGAGAGCAAAGGAAAATACCACCCCCTACCCCCGCCCCAGAGTGAAATGACCATGCCATAATCCCTTCTCCTCAGTCTCCTCTTGAGATTTTGGGCATGCACACACGCATGCAAACTAAGCGTGGGTTTCAAGTCTTTGGGTCCAGGATTTGAGTGATGGAGTCAGCCATGTAGAATCCAGTGGCTTAACCTACACACACCACCTGTTTGGCCTCTCTTGAATGTTTTTAATGCCCTCTAGGATGGCATCTAGAAGGTTTTCAATTTACTCAGCCCATATACATCCAAGGGAGCTATAGCTTTACAAAATGTAATTCTTAAATAATAAGATTAGAAAGTCCTATATTCAAGGGCTGCTAAAAAATTGTTGTGTTAACAGGCATCAAAACCATTCATCTCCTTGTATATCTCTCCTAGAGAACTTGGCTAACCAGAGCATTGTAAATGAGCAGTCATATTTTGAAAGGAATCTTCTTTCAGAATAGTAGGGCTCAACAGTAGGTTTATGATAACAAACCATGCAATAACCTAAGTGTGGTCGCTAGGTTTGGTTGTTCCACTAATAGAGCACAAAGTAGATTTAGTATCAGTCTTAAGTGTCCTAGGACTTTTGTGATAGTAAATGAACATCTGTTTCAGCTTAAAGTCACCAACTGCATTCGCCTCTAACAATAGAGGCAACCTGTCCTTTGAAACTTTGAAGCCGGGCCTTGATTTCTCTCGTGTTGTGAAAGTTCTACGTAGCATTTTCTTCCAATTTAAAGTTGTTTCAGCTACATTGAAAATCTGTTGTTTACTATAGTCACTTTCATCAAATATCTTAGCTAGATCTTCTGGAGAACTTGCTGTAGCTTCTGCATCAGCACTTGCTGATTCAGCTTGTGGTGTGGTATGACAAGATCTTAGGTCCTTAACCCTAGTAAACAAACCTTTGATTAACTCTTGGTTCTCTTCTGTAACTTCCTCGCCTCTCTCAGTCTTCACAGAATTAAAGTTAGGGCCTTATCTGGGTAAGGCTTTGGCTTAAGAGCATGTTGTGCCATTTTTGATCATTTAGCTAGACCACTAAAATATTCTCCATATCAGCAATAAGGCTGTTTCATTTTCTTACTATTTTTGCATTCATTAGAGTAGCGCTTTTTGTTTCTTTCAAGAAATTTTCCTTTGAATTCATAACTTGATAAACTGTTACAAGAGACCTAACTTTTAACCTATGTTGGCTTTGACATGCCTGTCTCAGGAAGATCCATCATTTCTAGCATTTGATTTAAGGCAATCACTTTAAATCAACATTCAGAGGCCAATGTTTGGATATTAACTGGTCTAGTTTCAATATTGTGTCTCAGGGAATAGGGAGGTCTGGAAAGAAGAAGAAAGACAGAGAAATGTCCTGTTTATAAAGTCAGAAAACACACTACATTTGTTAAGTTCATTATCTTTCATGGGTACAGTTTTTGGTACTCAGAAACAATTACAAGAGTACATCAAAGTCCACTAGTCACAGATCATTATAATATATATATATATATATACATATATATAGGGTGACTGTGAAGGTCATGATGTATTTTTCTATGCAAAAATGTGTCATGATTTTCCTAGTAAGCCAATAATAATAATGAATAATTTTGAAATTGTAAGTGAATACCAAGCTGTGACACGGAGACATAAAGTAAGCATGTCTCTGCTGTTAAGAAAATGATGCCACACACCTTCAGTTATTAAAACGTAGTGTCTATGAAACACAGAGACACAATAAAGTGAAACACAATAAAATGCATGTCTCTCTAGTTCTGCTGCACAACTGCATATGACATAAGAGCATGGAGTCAGATTGGAAAACTTGGCTCCTCTACTAAATTATAAAGAGACAACATGGGATTGAATAAATGCTGAGTGCTCTTGCTTTGACTGGAAGAGCTAAACTTCAACTTAACAATAGGCTTCGTCATCTCTCCACATGCTTCTATGCCTATTACTCTTGTGTTCTGAATTCTGACCATACTCTATCTAGCATGAGGTATTTTCAGAGGATTAAAAGGCAAGTTTCCTAGGGCAAAGTTCAGGCAGGTTGCATAATATACAGATAACACATTGAAGTAAAGCCTGTTATAGACATTTACTTCCACCACAAGGTCTCCATTTTCATTAGAAATAACCCCTAATGAAATAAACTCTAATGAAATAACCTCTAATGCCAGGACTTTTGGGACCTCAAGGAAATTAACTTCTATGACTTCCTAGTTCTGCTGATCTTCTGAAGTAGATCTAGAGTATTACTGTGTGAAAATCAGTCCTCAGAAGCCAACAGCCTCATGAATAACCAGAAGCTATCCCATCCACTACCTCCTTGGCTTACTAAGTCACCCTGGTAGAGCACTGGTTTATGTCCTGATTTGGCAGCACTGTGTGAAGTCCTGTCTTTCATCCATTATCCTCATAATGATGTAGAAACACTCCACCAAAAGCTGGAAGACTATTTCTATATTTTCTACTGACATCGCTCCATCATTTAGCTAAACTATAACTCACTATCCTCTGCTTTAGAATATGGCTTTTCAAAATAACCATGGCTATTTTTATCTTTATAGTATATTGGATCCATGGGGTACATGCTGAACTATCCAGAGTATATTATTTGCACAGTAATATGAATATGAGTATTACTCTGGAGTTGAACAATATGCTGTTCTTTCCGAACACTTAGAAATCTAATACCTAACCAAGAGGTAGATGGTCAGAGAAGGTATCCCAGACTAATATGTTAATTTATTTTTCTACTATTCGTTCATTTAAATATATGTTTAACTTCTACATTCCAGACTTCTGCTATGCTTTAATATCCAGTAATGAGCAGAATAGGTGCTGTCACTTCTTCCCCACATAGAACTTATGGCCCAGAAGCCCAATTGAGAATAAAGTTATTGAATATGTATATAATTTCCAATAAATATATAATATGATAACAAATTTTAAGTACTATGGAGAAAATGAATGTTAGGGACAACTGCAACATTAGAATTTTGTACTTAATAAATTATCTTTCAATTAAAAAAGGGTAATATAAGGACATTTTTACTAAAATTTTTACCAAAAGCTGTTATTATTAAATTTATTTTTTTGCGAGGGAGAGTTTTTGGTATAGGGTATGTCTGCTCACCAGAAAGACAGAGAGACATAGAGAGACAAAGCGAGAAATCACTTTCTTGCTTAGGGGGATGGCTATGCCACAATCCCTTCTCCTTCATTCTTCTCTCCAGATCTTGGGCACACGCGCACATGTGCTCAACATGAGTTAAAGCCACTGGGTCCAGGACTTGAACCACGGTGGACTACATGAGAGTCCAGTGATGTAGCCATTACGTCACCTGCTGGTCCCGAAAATATATATATTTTTAAATGCAGGTAAAAAAATGAAAATGTGATCTGCGGTGGCCTGGGAATAGGGCATCACTGAGTGATACAAGCTGTGACACGGAGACATAAAGTAAGCATGTCTCTGCTTAACGGGAGGTCCAGATTTGGGTCCCAGGTTGACCTGAATATGACAGCCATGCCAGTGATCCTGACTGGCTGGAAGGGAAGAAGGGATCCTGACATGTGGTACTTTGCTGAAGGTTCATATCTCTTCCATTCTCTCTCTAATAAAAAAAAAAAAGAATGACCTCTGACTCAATGTCTGAGCTATGAGAAGATGTGGAGCTCAGAGAAAACAGTAAATGAGTGGGAGTACATAAACAAAAAAATCTATAAATAAAAATATAATATCAGTAAAAACATAAAGAAATATTAATTTAAAATGTCAACCAAAAAAAGTCCAAAAATTGTGATCAATAAGTTGAAGTGGGTTGTGTTATAAGATTCGTTAAACCATTTTTTTAAACTTTAATTATTTATTTTAATTTGACCAGTGAGAAACAGAGTAACAGAGAGAGAGAAAGAAAAAGAGAAAGTGAGAAAGACAGCTGCCAGGTCCAGGACTTGAACTACAGTCGGCCATGTGGGAGTCCAGTGCCCTTTACCACCATGCGACCTGCTGGCCTCCATGAGATAAATTTCCTAAGATCCTGTTAATTTCAGAGGAGAAGATAAAATAATTGATTAAATACATACTTTAAAAATCTAGCTATGCATTTTATAATTCATAATATTACAAAAAGAATGGAAACAGAATATCTAAATTTTATACTAATAGAGGAAAATATATATTCAATCATCCAAAATAAATAAGAAAAACAGATAAAAACAGGAGCCCCAAATAAGAAATGTAACACAAGACTGTGGAAATAAACTTGAAACGTCAGTGACTGCTCTGAATATAAATGGACTAAATGCTCTTGTTAAAAAAATAAAGATAATCAAACTGAGAAAGAGTAGTCTATAATGTTTATAAAGAATATATCTATAATACATGGGTATAGAAAATGTTAAAAGTCAATGTATGGTGGGCCAGCAGTTGATGTAGTGGTTTAGACATTGGACTCCCACAAGGTAAACCATAGTTTGCATCCTAGACTTGGTGGGTTGAAAAATCATGCCGTGTATATGTGAGTGCATGCACAATATCCCAGGAGGGGAATGGAGGAGTAGGGATTGCAGCATGGCCATCTCCCCTGGGGGGTGATTCCTCACTTACTCTTTCACTGTCACTCTCTGTCTTTATTCAGCAAGCACATGTGCCCTATGGCAAAAAAAAAAAAAAGTCAATGGATGGGGGTGTGCAGCAGGTGGCATGGTTGTTAAGACACTGGACACTCCCACATGGGGGACCATGATTCAAATTCTGGACCTGGTGGCTTGCTTTCTCAATTTCCCTCTCTCTCTCTCTGGTAAAATTAAAATACATGAAAGAATAAATAAAATTAAATAGTTTTTTAAAAGTCAATGGATGAAAAAAGTATATGTCATTAAATCCTTATGGAAAGAAAACTAGTATGACTATAATAATAAGCAATGAAAGAGAATATATTTAGCAGTATAAAAATAATTATTTCAACACGACATTAGATTCAATGACATAAAAATGTAGCATATTTTTCTGTATATATATATATATTAGCAAAGCCACAAATTATTCAAAGCCCAAAATTGACAGACATAGGCCCTTGAGCCACTCTTTCTTTTTTGTGCTTGGGCCTGCTCCCAGCTCTCAGGAGTGTACTTTTGTTTTTGCTCTGTTTTTTTATTTTTTGAAAATTTTAAAACGTTTTTGCAATAGGGTGTGTGCTTGCCAAAGAGGAGAGAGAGACAGAGAGAAGGAAAGTGAGAAATCATACCGCTGGGGGGGAATGACAGTTCCTTCACCTCCATTCTTCTCCTGAGATTTTGAGCATACATGCACACACACATGATTTTCAAGCCATGAAGTCCACAACTCAAACTGTCCTTGATAATGTGGGAGTCCAGTGTCTTAATCACTATGCCACTTGCTGGCCCCTACTTCCTTTCTCAATAAACTATCCTTTGCTTTAAAATAAAAAGAGACAGAAATAAGAAAATTTCCGAAGTTAGAAAGTAACCACTGTGGTGAAGCCATGAAATTATCACCCTGTAGTATTGGAAGCAAAATGTTGACTGCACTTCGTCTTTCAGGTTGGCCTGAACAGCATGCTGGACATGTACCTGGGCGCCCACAGTTCTGAGGAGCTGGAGGGCTGGGAGAGGGAATAGTGGAGTGATAAGGTCCACTTGAATTGCTTTCCTTTCTCTCATACATGAGCTTTTCATTATGGGAAAAGCAGGATATAAAATATTTGGAAAACATAATTAACAAAGTTAACAACTGCAGAATGTACATTAATTATGACTGTGTACAAATCATTTATAAATATTTAACACATCCCAGATTGTAAAGTATGCCTAAACACGAACTCTTTCAAAAAATTGAGGAGAATATTTTCCAACCCATTTTATGATTGAGCATTACCCTGGTAGCAAAACTAGACCAAGATATTACCAAAAAATTGTAGCTCCGTATCTTTCATAAACATATACGCAAATATTTTAAACAAAATTTTAGAAACTTACATCCAAAAATATATTAAAATTATTCTACATTGTATCTAATTTTTAATTATGCCAGCAGTGCAAAATTAGTCACTTAAACATCAACCCTTGTCATTCATCTTTGTCACAGTCTAAAAACATGCACACATATACCACCAAGAAACAATTCAAGCATTTCAAAAGAGGCAGAAAAAGCATTTGATAAAGCCAATATTAATGATAAAAGATCTCAAAAACAAGGAATAGGGACCAGTAGTTAGCATAATGGCTATGTTGCTGGACTCCCACTTAGTCGACCGCAGTTTGAGTCCCAGACCCGGTGGCTTAAACTCATGCCAGGTGCGTGTGCGTGCGTGCCCAAGATCCCAAGACAAGAATGGAGGAGAAGGGATTGCAGCATGACCAACCCCCCCTGGGGGATGATTTCTCGCTTTCTATCTCTCTGTCTCTCTCTGTCTGTCTGGTGAGCACACGTGCCCTATAGCAAAAACGTCTCAAAAAAAAACAAGGAATTGAGGAGATAACTTCAATCTGATAAATGGCATCCATAAAAAATTTTCAGTTAAGAGCATTCTTAATAATAATAAAATTATATATTTGTTTAAGATTAGGAACAAAATGTCCTTATTCTTATCCCTACTTTATATATTTTACAGGAGAATTACAGGAGGTGCCGTAAAGAAAAAAAAAAAAAGCTAAAACACAAAATGATACATTATTGAAAAGGTGGGGCAAACAAATGGCGTAGTGGTTACAACACTGGACTTCCACATGACTGACAGTGGTTTGAGTCCTAGACCCGGTAGCTTCAAACTCACTCTAGGGGCGTGTGTGTGTATGCCCAAAATCCCGAGAGGAGAATGGAGAAGGGATTGCGGTGTGGCCATCCCCCTTGGGGATAATTTCTTGGTTCCTGTCTCTCTGGTGAGTGCACACACCCTATAGGAAAATTCTCTCAAACAAATAGAGATGGAAGCAAAATTGTCCTTACTAATAGGAAACATGAAATTGTTTGCATAAAATATTTTATATAATCTAAAAAACTAATACACTAATGAATCTAATATATGAATTTAGAAAGGTTGTAGAATATAATGCAAACATGCAAAATCAATTAGGACTCCATGTACTAGTGTACATTCATTAGAAATTGGAATATTGTGGCCAGCAGATGACATAGCAGTTACATCCTTGAACGCCCACATGGCAGACCGTGGTTTTAGTCCTGGACCTGGTGAGTTTAAACTCATGCTCAGAGGGTATACATTCCCAAGATCCCCTGAGGAGAATGGAGAAGAAGGGATTGTGACATGGCCATCTCCTTGGAGGATGATTTCTCACTTTCCCTCTCACTGTCTCTGTCTCTGTGTCTCTCTGGTGTGTGCATGTGCCCTAAGGCAAAAATCTGTTAAAAAAAAAAAAGAAAAGAAATTGGAATATTAAAAATACTATTATTTTTAAAGTTTTCCTGATAGGGTACATGTGTTCATTGGAGAGAGACAGAGACGGTGAGAGAGAAAGTGAGACATCATCCCCCAGAGGGGATGGCCACACCACAATTCCTTCTTCATTCTCTTTTCCTGATCCTAGGTGTGTCTGGTGTGATCTTTAAGCTGTTGGTCTGGGACTCAAATCATGGTAGACTATGTACAAGTACAGCACCTTACTGTCATGCCACCAGCTGCCCCCGGAATATACTATTTTTAAGAGCATAAAAATATTAAATACATAGGGTTAATCTGACAAACAGCACACAAACCCTGTACACTGAAAAATAAAAAATGCTGTGAGATTAGGCGAGCATGTGTCATGATGGTTAAAGCACTGAACTCCCATATGTCCTATGGTGGTTCAAATTCTGGACCCAATAGCTTGAAAATCATGTTGGGCACAAGTGTGTGCATGCCCCAAATCCTAGGAGGAGAATGTAAAAGGAATTTTGAGCATGTACACACTGCTCTCCTGCTAGGAGGTGATTTCTCACTTTCCTTCTCATTGTCTCCTCTTCTCTCTCTCTCTCTCTCTCTCTCTCATGAGCACACCTTGCACATGCCCTACGGCAAAAACAAAACAAAATAAAAACTTAAATAAAATAAAAGAAAGAAAATGCTGGGAAATGTTGAGGAAATCCTCAAAAGATGAAAATACCATGTTTAGAGATTAAAAGACTTTACATTGTTAAGTCGCAATTCTCTATATTCTAATCTATACATTCAATGCAATAGCTGTCAAAATTCCAGTAGAAGTTTTACATAACTTGATTTTTTTTGACAGGTTGATTTAAAAAGTCACACTGTAAAAAAACTAGAGTAACAAAAACATCAAAACAAAAGAATAAAATTGTAGAACTTATACTATCTAATATCATGATTTGCTTAATGCTACAGGAATCAAGACTGTATAGCTTTGGCATGAAAAATTCACAAATAGATCAATGGAACTGAATTGAGTTCAGAAATATACTTGGTAAGGACACCAGGCTGCCTGTGGCTGTAGGTCCTTATGGCCAGGACTGTCACTCATCCCCACTCCTACTTGTCTCGGGACTTCAGGATGGTTTCTGGGGAGTTTAATATGAACTTGCACCCATTCCCACTCCACCTGGAAACCGGTTCAAACCAGCGCGCAGTTCCTGACACCAGGCTGCCTGTGACTGCAGGCCCTTATAGTCTAGACCATTGCTCATCCTGTGCCCCTTCCCCACGTGCCTTTGGACTCTCTGAATGTCAGTGTTTCTTTGTTCTTAAAGTGTTGCTTATCAGGTCAGTTGAAGGCTCACCACTCCTTAGAAACAGGGAGGACTTTGGGTCACCCGGACCAGTGACAATAGTATATGGTACTGGTGAGCAACAGGCAGGCCAACCATAAGAGAAATCATCAATTTTCTAATTCTGCACACTTTTTAACAATCAGAGATACCTTAAATAAGTTATGAAGCAATATATAGATCACCTGATGACTAGGAACAATTGCAGAGGCTCAAGAAGCATGAGCAATCAACAAGGCCTCTCCCCCAAGGGAAATCATCAAGCCTACATCACCCGAAGTCAACACAATGGACGTAGTGGACATGTTGGATGAGGAATTCAGAATATTTCTAGTGACCAAACTAATTGAGATGGAAGAGAAAAGAGACAAGGAGCTCCAGGAGATGAGGAAGTCCTTTCATGATTTGAAAGAAGAAATAGATACTTTAAACAAGAACCAGATGGAACTTCTAGGGTTGAAGAAGTGATACAAGAAATCAAAATCTCCCTTGAAAGTACTAAAAGTAAGTTATATCAGGCAGAAGATCAAATCTCTAATGTAGAAGACAAAACATCTGACCTAGAGAAAAGTATCAAGAAGATTGAGAAAACAACCAAGAAAAATGAGGATAATATACAAAGAATACTGGATAACATCAAGCACCACAACATCCGGAAAATTAGTATCCCAGAAGAAGAAGAAAATAATAAAGGCATAGATAATTTATTCCATAAAATCCTGGAAGAAACTTTCCAAACCTAGAAAGGCATTCAAATATCCAGACCTAAGAAATACATAGGACCCCGAGTAGAATCAACCCAAGAAGTTCCTCTCCAAGGCACAGCATAGTCAGACTGGCAAAAACAACAGACAAAGACAAGATACTAAAGTTGGCAAGAGGGAAACGTCAAGTTACTTACAAAGGTCACCCCATCAGGCTAACATCAGATCTCTCGGTGGAAACAATGCAGGCAAGGAAAGAATGGGGAAATA
>NW_006159513.1:474367-490547 GCF_000334495.1 Tupaia belangeri chinensis
TTCTCCTTTAGACAGATCTTCTAGGCAGAAAATAAATAGAGAGATACAGGACCTAAGTGAGACTATAAATAGAATGGGCTTGACAGATATCTATAGAATTTTCCACCCTATGTCCACAACATACACATTTTTCTCATGTTGGCATGGAACCTTTTCAAAGATTAATCATATGTTTGACCACAAATCAACCCTTCACAGATTTGAAGGCATAGAAATTATATCTAGGATCTTCTCTGACCATGATGAAATTAAACTCAAGATTAATTTCAGGAAACACCCTCGAAAATACACAAACACATGAAAACTGAACAAACTACTTCTGAATGACTTCTTCATTACTGAAGAAACTAAGTCTGAAATAAAAAATTTATGGAAAAAAATGATAATGTGTACATAAGTGTCCATAATCTATGGGACTACGCAAAAGCAGGCATAAGAGGGAAATTCATAGCAATTAGTGCACATAAGAAAAGGATGGAAAGATAGCAAATAGATAACCTAACATCATGCCTCAGGGAATGGGAAAAATAACTAAGAAATCCCAAAAATTCCAGGCGAAATGAAATAATAAAGGTTCAAGTAGAAATAAATGAAATAGAAAAAAACAAAAAACATACAGAAAATAAATGAAAGCAAAAGCTGATTCTTTGAAAAGATTAACAAGATCGACACACTGTTGGCTAGACTGATCAAGAAAAAGAAAGGAAGAAACCAGATAAATCAAATATATGATGAAACAGGCAATATTACAACAGAAATAGTAAAATACAAAATATCATTAGAGGATACTATGAGTGACTATATGCCAACAAACAAGGTAACTTAGAGGAGATAGACAAATTCCTGGATGCATATAATCTACCAAGATTGAATCAGGAGGACACAGAGAACCTGAATAGACCCATAACAAGCCAGGAGATTGAATCAGTAGTAAATAACCTCCTGACAAAGAAAAGCCCAGATCCAGATGGCTTCACTTCTGAATTCTACAAAACTTTTAAGGAAGCGTTAATCCCTATCCTACTCAAATTATTTTGAAAGATCCAAAAGAAAGGAAACCTTCCAAATTCATTTTATGAAGTCTCCATCATCCTCATTCCCAAAACAGATAAAGACATGACAAAAAACGATAACTACAGACCAATATCATTGATGAATATCGATGCAAAAATTCTCAACAAGATACTCACAAATCATATCCAACAACCTATAACAAAGATTATTCATCATGACCAGGTAGGCTTTATCCCAGGGATGCAAGGGTAGCTCAACATATGCAAGACCATAAATACAATACATCATATTAACAGAAAGAAAGATAGAAACCATATGATCATTTCAATTGATGCAGAGAAAGCATTTGATAAAATACAACATCCTTTTATAATTAAGATCCAGTAAGATTGGTATAGAAGGGTCATTTCTAAACACAATAAAAGCAATCTATGAAAAACCTACAGCTAACATTATACTGAACAGGGAAAAGCTAAAAGCTTTTCTGCTGAAAACAGGTACTAGGCAAGGCTGCCCACTTTCTCCACTGCTCTTTAATATAATACTGGAGGTCTTAGCTAATGCAATTAGAGAAGAGAATGATATAAAAAGATTTCAAATAGGCAAAGAAGATTTGAAAATATCTTTATTCACAGATGACATGATTGTATACTTAGAAGACCCAAAGGTCTCCATGAAAAACTCCTTTCAGTAGTAAGTGAATATAGTAAAGTGGCAGCATACAGAATCAGCATCCAAAAATCTATAGCATTTCTATATATGAACAGCAAGTTGAACGAAGCTAAAGAAAGGAATTCCTTTCGCCATAACCATGAGATGCATAAGATACCTAGGGATAAACCTAACTAAGGAAGTCAAAGACCTTCATAAAGAAAACTATGAAAATCTTTAAAAAGATATGGAAAGTAACATAAAAAAGTGGAAGGAAATAACATGCTCCTGGATTGGAATAATTAACATAATCAAAATGGCAATTCTATCCAAATTCATCTACATGTTTAATGCAATTCCAATCAAAATACCAGAAATATTCTTCACAGATCTAGAAAAGACAATCATAGAATTTGTCTGGAATCATAAAAAAACTTGTATTGCAAAAGCAATCCTGCACAAGAAGAATGGAGTAGGAGGCATATCACTCCCTGATCCCAAGATATACTATAAAGCTGTGATCATCAAAACAGCATGGTATTGGCAGAAATACAGACATGTGGACCAATGGAACAGAATAGAGACCCCAGAAATAACCCCCAAAGCCTACAGACAACTGATTTTTGACAAAAGTTATCAGTCAATTCATTGGGAAAAGGAAAATCTCATTAGTATATGGTGCTGTAAAAACTGGGTATCCACCTGCAGAAAGATGAAACTGAACCCGTCTTTCACCATTAAGAAAAATCAACTCAAAATGGATCAAAGATGCGAACCTAAGACTTCAAACAATAAAACTACTGGTGAGAAATGCTGGGGAAACTCTGGGAGACATTGGAGTAGGCAAAGACTCCAAAAGCACAGGCAATAATCCCTAAAACAGACAAGTGGGACTATATCAGACTAAGAAGTTTCTGCACAGCAAAGGACATAGTAATTAGTGTGAATCGACAACCTCATGCAGATAAAAACCACAATGAGATACCACCTAACCCCTGTCAGAATGGCAAAGATTAAGAATATAAAAAGTGATAAGTGTTGGCGGGGATGTGGTGAAAAAGGAACTCTCCTACACTGTTGGTGGGAATGTAAACTGGTTCAGCCACTGTGGAGAACAATATGGAGGTTCCTCAAAGATCTACAAATAGCACCACCATTTGATCCAGCAATCCCACTTCTGAGTATCTACCCAAAGGACAGGAAAATGCTCAGTCAGAAAAGTGATTGGACATCAATGTTCATTGCAGCATTATTCATGCTCGCCAAGACACAGGACCAACCTAAATGTCCATGAACTGATGATTGGATTGGAAAAGTGTGGTATATATACTCTATGGAATACTACTCAGCCATAAAAAAATAACAAGACCCTGGAATTTGATAGAAAATGGTCAGATATGGAGGATCTATTGCTGAGTGAAGTAAGCCAGGCTATGAAAGAAAGATATTGTATGTATCCACTTAATGTATACTCAATTATCCACACTCTGTGGTAGGGAGTGAAATATTGGAGGACATAAAAGCAGTGAAAATACTTAACGAGTATAAGACAGTGTGGAAAGGGAGGAGGGAGAAGAGAAGAGTACAGAGAAAGATAGCAAGAGAACAAATATAGAGGCATGACATTAGTAGGACACGTATAGGGTTTATTACCTATTGATGAAGACGTGTATGGTATTCTCAACTGGATTGGTCTGAGAAGTATTTCATGTTGGGTAAGGTCTTTTACAAGCAAAATGAGAAATAGTGATTGACTGGTTATTAAAAAATAATTGGAACAATAATAATAATGATCGGGAAAAACAATGAAAAGCTATTAGATGATGAAATGGGGATTTTTATGTCTCTCTATTGACTGACATGCATGGTATTCCTTCTGGAAAAAGAAATGTATACACTGTAAGGTTATATGTGATTCAATGTAAAACAAGATTATGATGATAATAAATTTTTAAAAAAGAAATAGACTTGATAATATATGGTTAATGAATTTGACAAAGTTAAAAAAAGATATGTTTCTGGACTTATGGAACATGATAACTCTTGTATACTTCTAGTGGGAATGAAAATGGAACAAGGCACTTTGAAAAATAGTTAGAAAATTCATTAAAAGGTAATTGAATACCTATATATGACTCCACCTTCCTACTTTCAGGTAGTTACCCTGGAAAAATGAAAATACTTATTCATACAAATACTCATATCTCAAGGTTTTGAAAAGCTTTATTTATAATAGCCAAAACAATACACAATTTAAATGCCTATCAATAGGCGAATGATTGAAAAAGTTGCATTATATCAACAGAATGGAATACCACCCAACATCAAACTTAATAAATTATTGATACAGGCAACATAGATGAGTCTTAAAGAATAATACCAAGTTGAAGGCAGCTAGCTCATAAAAGAATACATAGTATATAATTCTAAACAACCCAAATTATTTTATGGTGACAGCATGCAGTTTGTTGATAGCCAGGGTCCAGACTTAAGGAGAAGATAAAGAGAGAATGACTAAAGACAGGAGGAAACTTTGATGGATGATGGGTATATTTATCACTTGATTGTGGTGATGATTCACTTCATGTGTATACATATAAACACATATATTCACACTTAGATCAAATCATATACCATTTTTTAAATTCCAGAGATTGTGTGTGCTTGCCAGGGGAGACAGGGGCGGAGGGAGAGTGAGGGAGAGGGAGAAAACACACACTGTACTGAATAAAAGTCACTCTGCAATCCCTTTTCCCACATTTGTTCATTTTTGCAAGTTACCAGGACCAGGATTTAAACCATGGTTGGCTGTGTGGGGTCCAGCTCCAAAAATCACTAGGCTACTAGGCTGGTCCCCAAATTGTATACTTTAAATATGAACTTTTTAATGTATGTGTGATATTCTTCAATACACTTAAAAAAACTTGAAAATGTTCTAAAAAGTAAAATTAAAGTTAGTCCAGCACAAATTACAAATTGTAAATGCAAAAATTCTAAAAGAAAACACAAATGCAAAAACTTAAGGCTATACCACTATGCAAAAATAAAAATACATTGCAGCCAAACTTACTTTTTCACAGGAGTGAAAGTATGATTTATAACTAAAAACTAATTATTTTAAGTCATGAAGATAACAGAGTAGAGTAAAAAATGATTAATTCTCAATATATTCAGAAACAACACTTGACAAAATTTGACACTCATTTTTGATTTTTTAAATAATATCTAGGAGAAGAAGGGAAGTTCATTTATATGATAAAAAGTCTCTATAATAAAATCTTCAACAAATATATTATTTAATGATAAAATTGGAAAGCTTTGCTTCAAGTTTAAGAATAAGACAAAGAGCTCCACTATTATATTACTCTCTCTGAGTCTCAGTCAATGAAGTAAAGAACACTTAGAAATAATAAGGAATTTTAAATTAATAAAGAAATTCTCATTATCCAGAAGTAAAATGATTGTATTGGTACAGGGTATATAAGTGAACTATTTAACCATATAGAAAAAGCTGAGCAAGTTTAGTATATATAGAAATCCATATTAGCCTACCAATTGCCTATCTGCACCATCAAAATATTTAGTCAATACAAATTTTAGAAGCTATTATTTACATATTTACATTTTTTTAAAAAACTTGCAAATGAACCTAATGAAAGATGTATAAAACCTCTATTGTTAAAATTTATAACTACATTGAGAAGTTACATAAAGACTATCTAAAGAAATGAAAAGATATATAGTATTCATGAATTCTTCATCAAATAATTTATATATTCAATTAAACTATGAATATGGTCCCAATAAAACAGTTTTTTAAATTCACATAGGATTGCAAAGAATTAAAAATACCAAAGACATTTTTGAAAGAAAACAAGGTGTGAAAACTTGCTTTGTGAGAATGGTATATTATAAACTTATAGAAATAAAGACTGTGATATTGGTGAACACAGATCAATGAAACAGAATAAAGAGCTTTTTGTAAAGAGTTATTTTATTTAACTTTATTTATTTATTTAAATTTGACCAGAGAGGAACAGAGTGAGAGAGAAAGAGAGGGAAAGTGAGAAAGCAAGTTGCCAGGTCCAGGACTTGAACTGTGTGTGGTCAGTCATGTAGGAGTCCAGTACCCTTAAATGAATATGGTCCCAATAAAACAGTTTTTTAAATTCACATAGGATTGCAAAGAATTAAAAATACCAAAGACATTTTTGAAAGAAAACAAGGTGTGAAAACTTGCTTTGTGAGAATGGTATATTATAAACTTATAGAAATAAAGACTGTGATATTGGTGAACACAGATCAATGAAACAGAATAAAGAGCTTTTTGTAAAGAGTTATTTTATTTAACTTTATTTATTTATTTAAATTTGACCAGAGAGGAACAGAGTGAGAGAGAAAGAGAGGGAAAGTGAGAAAGCAAGTTGCCAGGTCCAGGACTTGAACTGTGTGTGGTCAGTCATGTAGGAGTCCAGTACCCTTAACCACCACACCACCTGCCAGCCACCAGAATAAAGAGTTTTGAATCAGCACTAAGTATAAATTGATGTTTGATTTATTAAGATGTTACTTCAGGGTACTGTAGAAGTGTGAAGTTTTTAGTAAACCATGCTGGAATAATTAACTATCAATTTGTTTTTAAAGGTAAGCTCCTGACTTGAATCATATCAAGAAAAGAATCAATTTATAAAGATCTGAGTTGGTCTTCAAGATCTAAAATTTAAAGGTAAAAAACTGTAAAGCTTTTAAGAGATAACATCTTTAGATGTCAGGGTAAGAAAGGATTTCTTAAATAAGATACCAAATGCAGAGCCATAAAGATTTATGAAGAAGAGTATATTAAATAATTTCTGTTACTCAAAGGCATTTTAATACAAAGATAAGATCAGTTACAGAATGAGAAAAGATAGTTGCAATAGCTATAGTGAACAAAGAACTAGTATCGAGAATATATAACAAAATCTCAAAAGTCAATGTGAAACAAAACAGATAATTTAAAACGTAAATTGGCTAAGAGTTGGAAGAGGTATTCCACAAAAAAAGTGTTTCTAAATGACCAATAAGTAAGTCAAAGTTAACATGAATATTTATTTATTTAAAGAATTGTTTATTTAATTTTATTTATTTTTATCATTTTTTACTTTGATGAGAGAAAGAAGGGAGAAAGAGAAAGTGAGAAAGCAAATCACCAGGTCCAGACTTGAACCATAGTTGGACATGTGGGAGTCTAGCACCTCAACCACCATGCCACTTGTGAGCCCAAACATGAATATTTATTAGTAATCAGGGAAAAGCATGTAACAATTACAATGAGATACTTATACACATACTCCCTATTATCAGATACTAAAATAACATGACTATACTAAATGTTAGCAAGGATATGAAATAATAATAATGATAAATAATAATAACTCTTTAAAATGTTTTCATATATTAAAACATTTTGGAAACTGGAATGACATTATCTATTAATGCTACAAGTTGGGGGAAAAAGGTTAGTATAGTTGAAAAAATACACAGTCTATGAGCTTGCCTTTCCATTTTTAGTGTATATTCTATAATTTGAATATTTCTATTTAAGGAAAACAAGATGCAAAAATATTCAATGCAGCATTTTCCAACTTTTCCAAAAACTCAAAATAGCACTTTAATAATATAATGGATAAACAAACTGTGATATCAATAAATCATAGAATACTATACAGTGAAAAAATTAATGAATTAGTTCTGTTTACAACATTATGGTTAAAACTTATAATCTAAATATTGAGTGAAAAATATCAGGTTATAGAAAATACATGCAGTATGGTTCTATTTAAATATTGCTCAAATCAGGCAACATTAAAGTATTTTGTTTAGGAATGCATGAATGAGAACTAATTCTAAAGAAAAATAAGCAATAAAATATTAGTTCATAAGTAAAATGGTCATTTTACTGTGTGACACTAATCATTTTACTTGTGTGACAGTAATGAAAATATTAGTGTCAGGGCAGTATTTACCCCAAAGAGGATGGAATGGTGGGAAGAGATACATGTGGGTTTTTGGGGAGGATAATATTCTTTGCTTGCTCTATGTAATAGTCACATGAGTGGTGTTCATAGCAATTTATTAAACTGAAAAGTCATTTTGTGGGCATTTATGGGCATAAATAGCATTATCTAAAAAAGGAATTTATAAAATAAAAAGCATACAAGTCTTTGGAGAACCAAATGCAAATGCATGTTTGGCTCTTTTCTTGGTCTGGGCCAGGTCTTGTCATTATTGTTAAAACTGCATTGTCAATCGCTCTCTCTTTTATTTGAAGAGGTTTTGCTCTAGGGAATATACACTCGCCAGAAAGCCAGATAGAGACGGAGAGACAGAAAGCAAGAAATCACCACTGGGTGTGGGGGGGTGGCCATACCACAATCCCTTCTCCTGCATTCTCCTTTGGGATCTTGGGCATGCTCATACATGTTCCCAGAGAGAGTCTAAGCCACTGGGTCTGGGACTCGAACTGTGGTCAACTACATGGGACTCCAGCAACATAGCCATTACTCCATCTGCTGGTCCCACTTGTCAGTCTCTTAAGAGGCATTATAGCACACATCAGCAAAAGGATTTAGATGAGGGTGTTGTGTGCATCCTTAAACACTATTCCACGGTTAGAAGTGAGGTCTCTTAAAAGCTTTATTCTTGCTTCTTACATCACCCATTTCTACAATCTAAAAACCAAAGTCTTTAGACTGCAGCCCACAAGATTTAAGGGAAAATATTGTGTTGCTTTGAGCTGAAGGTAAAGACTCATGACTTGAGTGTAACCAGTCATGATGGAGCACTTCACCTACTCAGTGGAGGCTGCAAATTGCCCCTTCATGTGAACTGACAACACCTAAGAGCATTGGATTGGCTTGGCAGTGAATCAGGGAAAGCTGTGTTGAAGTGAAAATAATCTGATACACAAAAATGTTCTAAATCGTTATAATGGTAGAGAAATGTTATGGTTGCTGGAAAAGCAAGTCATTACTGGAGGCAAATGACTGAACTAAAGAAATTTGATTTCCCCTGGATTTTAACTTCATGGGTGGCTGCCTATAAGAAAACTCAATACATCTCTGAGACTTTTGCCTCTCTGACAATCTGACTGAAATCAGCCTAAGAAATCCGAACGACTTCATTCCACAAGAAATAGAAAAATCTTTGAAAGCTATATTTTTAATAAAAATTCCAAATTCCTTTAAGGTTATAGAATGTTTTTAGTCAGATTAGTTTGTAGAATCATAAAAATTTCAATTTCTTATGTGTAGAAAGAGGAGAATTTGCTCCCCACATAAAAGTGATCCATCTGAGGTAAAATTTAGACAGTGAAGCGTGACTAGATAATGATACAGAAGGGAATTATATCTGGTTATTAGAAAAGTGTTAATTTCTAGAACCAGCAACAGTAATATATAAGAGATAAGAGGGGAAATTGAGAGAAAAATCGCAGTAGTCATCCTGGCTTTAATTTCAGTTCTAGGATGCTAGATGCAAGGGTTTGTTTGGTCTAGTAAAAAACATTGTATCTAGAAGAAAATATGGATAAGTGAGACCACAAGTTACTTGTTTTTCTGTGCTCTGGCTCAACAGATTAAGGTAGAATAGATAGAACATTAGGTATGACATAGACATGACCCTCCTGAGCTTTCTTCCCATAGAAAAATAGGTTACAACACAGATGGGAAGTGAAATGCATAGATAATTGTCCAATTAAACAGTAAACTACTTTGAGGCCAAGTGTCACACCTTTCTTTCATCTCTCTCTACATTCTCCAACCAACCTTAGACTTTCTAACCTAGTGTTCTTGTGAATTATTCCTCCAAGCCCCTCAATTTTCTGAGAGGCAACTTCCTTGTTGTAGGACCACTGAAAAAGCAACAAGAAGAAATCTAATTACTCTTTCATGAAGTTGTCACATCAACTGACTCCATACAGAATTTGATGCTATATTTTCTATCACAAAGAGGATGTCTTATCTACTTTAAGATCTATATTGTACTGGCCCCTGTGACCTGATCTTTGAGGAAGCTACATCCCTCATAATCAACTGAAAATTTTGAGATCCATCCAGTAGCATGCACACTTTGCCAAAATCCTGACAGGATGGAGGAATGTAAGAGAACAGTTGTACCATGATCATACCCCATTGTGGTGTGTTGGGGGGGAGGGGATTTCTCCTCTCTCTCTCTCTCTCTCTTTCTCTGTATCTCTCTCTCTCTGTCTGGAGAGCAAATATACTCTCTAGCAAATTTAAAAAGAAAAATATACTATCGTCTTAGAGGCAATTATAAAGCATGATTAACAAGACTGCTTCAGTTCTTTGTAAATACTGAATGAAGATCTTGGCATCTTTCTTTAACAATTGGCCCAGGCTTAAGGGAGGCAAGAGCTAGTGGGAGAATATCAGTTAGGGTACTTTAACTACATTCAATTCCAACTGACTTAAATAACTAGACCCTTGATCAAATTATCTATTAATAACTGGAATCTCAGAAGTAGGATGGGCTGTAAAAGGTCTTAACCTTGATTGACCTTCTCTGTGCAATTTCCCTGGTTGTGCCCTTTACAAAGTAATGACCACATTCTTATCCTGTTTCTCTCATGGGAAAAAATTCCTCTAATCGTTCCCAGCTCCACAGTAATATCACAATGTCCTGAGGCAGGAAGATAAAGTTCTTATCACAAACTTATAAGCCAATGTCCTGAAAGCTGCACTTATTGGGCTGTTTATATTACTTGCTCATCCCTGGGCCCATGATTATGGACACAGAAATGGAACTGGCTGATGAACATAAACCAAGAAGGCTTGCCCTGAAAGCCAAGAAAAGTCAACTTTCTTTAGTTTCCTAAATGAGGTTAAGAGTAGAAGCTGGGACCTAATTTAGATGTCATAGGAAAGAGAAAAATAATATTCTGGGTAGACAAAATTTTAAAAAAAGGAGAAACAAGGAAACACAAACTTATTGTGATCATTCTCAACTGTAGCTGCACATTAGAATCACATGGAAACATGTACAAATCCTAATGTCTAGGCAATATAACAGGCCAAATAAATCAGGGTCTCTGGAAGGAAGGCTGGGGGGAGCAGTCCTTTTGAGAGCTCCACATTGATTCCAACGTGTTCTTCCATGAGATCACTGCATTGCATGGGAGGCATTTATTACAGGGAGATAGAACTCATATCTATCTGTCAGGTTCTCTTCTCATGTAAGGATGTGAGAAGAGATGAGTTGGTTTTATCCTCCAAGCTTGACAGCTTAAAGCCACCTGAGCTGACAGTTGCGTTTCTCCTTACAAAGTGGCTTAAATGTAGCGGAATTGTACTTTTCTAGCTTCACAATGAACCACACAAAGGTTACAACAGTGGCTAAATCCCTTGTGGAAAGCACAGAGAAAGCCATTGTAAGTATACTGCTTTTCCAGAGTGACAGAAAATAGAGAAGGATTACTGTTGGGTTTAAAATACCATTTCCTTTTCTCCACCATTAGTGGTATTTTTAGCATGTGCAAGCGCAAGTCCAGCATGGTCAGCTGTGGCCCGGCTTTGTTCCGTTTCATTCTCCCGGTCTTACCCTATCCGTTCATCCACGCGCTACTTGTGTTTTCTCTGTTTCTTTCTCTAGATTCTGTAGTTAACCTTCAGAGAATTGAGAGATCCATCAGACACAAAACTGAATTACAACACAGGGAAACCCAGACTCCCTTCAGACTTGTAATTGTACTTTTTTTTGTAAAAAAGAAATAAATGAGAGTTTTTTCTTTCTTGTTTGACTTCTTTTTTTAATTTATTTTAAAGTCTGTCTCTGAACATCATCACAACACACAAAATGCAATTTCCCATCCAGATACACTGTATAGTGGGTTAATCATACAGGTTATCAACACACACACATATAAAACAAGAAATGGAAAATTGTGTGTGTATACATATATATATATAGTATATGTATATTGTATATTATACATATATATGTATATTGTGTATATATATATATATATTTATAAACCTACCAGGACTCAATCTTGGGGGCCTCCATTAATGAGTTTATTTCATCCTAATTGCAACTGAAAGGCCTCGCTTCTTGATACCATAACTGTATTAACAATTCAATGTAATTTCAGCATATTAGCTTTAGGAGGACACAGTCAAATCATAGCTTCCTCCATGTAAGGTGACTTTTGAGGAGAGACTAAAGGAAATGATTGATTAAGCCATGGGGACATCTGGAGGAAGCACTCCAGGAAGAGTGCTTCGCAAGTGTGAAGACTCTGGGATAAAGAGTGTTGGATTGTATAAGGAACAGTGAGGTGAGTAGAGCTGAGGCAAAATAGAAAAGGTAAACGGTTGGGCAGATGTATCAGGCTTTAGATTTTATAACATCTTCGAGAAATTTGGCTTTCGTCTGAAAAAATGGAACTCAGACCACATAGTCAGCCATGCCAGATCCAGCGGCCTTAACTCCCATGCCATATGATGTCATCTGATCTATCTTAACTAAATATGTGCTGAAAAAGTGCTTTAAAAAGTAAGAGTAAACTCAAAGAGGGTTAAATATTTATGGTTTAATCATGGGTTATGGTGTGAGACAAGTCTGTGCCTTAATTTGTTGAATACATTTCTTCTTGGTTTTTGAGTTTCCTCTGCAATGTATTAAATTTTCATACAAACCTAAAACCTGTTTCAAATGCCTTTATTCGGTTCATTGAACTAACTATTGATTACCCTAATACATTAATCATTGAATTACTGTAGCTCTCATTGCCAGCATAAACTCCCATGTTTCCAGTGACTATTTGATCAGTCAGAAAAGGCTCATCATATAAAAGTAAGTCAGTGGAAGGAAACATGTAAAAATACAAGCAGTCATGTTCCTGGGGCAGTAGTGTGTGTGTGTGTGTGTGTGTGTGTGTATACACATATATATTTAATTCTCATTTACGGCTTCCTAAATTTTTATGATAATCATATATGTATGAGGGGACTTCAGAAAGTTCACAGAAATGAATTAAATTATAAGTTTATTTTGGTGGGAAATATTTGAAATTCATACAGTTTTTCATAATACACATTTTCTATAAACTTTTGAAAACCCCTCACATTTAATTTGATAATTAGACAGAAATGTATACACATTTAAATAAGAGAAACAATCCTCTCTCTCTTACAACAAATAACATGCCATTAACATATCTGTAATATTAATGCTATTTCAGTAAAATGTAAATCTCTCTAAAATAAAACTGATTTTGATTCAGGAATAGGCCAGAAATCAGGTCTGTGTCACTTGCTACTTGACAAAAAACAATCTTGAGTTGGTGAGTAGGAAAAGGAATTTATTTCCATGAGGCCAGGGAGAGAGCAGGCTAGAGTCCATAACCATCTTTGCCATAGTGGACAAGATGAAAACCTATATAGGTGAAGAGGTCAATGTGAACATACATCTAAGAACCAAAACGTAAGCTATTTCATTGTCTTGGAGGGAAAATCATGAGAGGTCTTGGTCATTATGTTCAGACAAAATCACGAGGGAGCCTGATAGCATCAGGAAGGCTACCAATGCTTGGAGGGCAGTTTTCCATCCAGCATCCAGAGTAGAATGATTGTTTCAGTTGTCTGCAGGCGCTTAACGCAGTTGTTAAGACAACTCTTAAATCCTGGTTTAGAATCAGTGAGGGTCAAAGTGTAATGTGGATTTGCAGTGCATAAGCTGATAAAATCTGTCAGTCATATACAAGAGGGGATAGAGCTTTTCCCTTCCTGATCTCCACAGTCTGGTATCTGTAAAGATTTAGCAAGGTTAGCATTAACTTTCATTAGTTAAGTATTAGGCCTATGGGTTAATTTATTAAGATGGACTCCCAAAACGAAGTACAATGTAGAGTTGCTTTGGTTCTCTATGGCTTCGCTAAATTTCACAGTAAAGTAAAGAATCAAATATCTCTGCCTGTTCAATATTTCAGTTTAAAGATCTAATAGTCAAATATCAAACTCAACATGACTGGAAAAGTCGTAACACTCCTTTTGTCAAAACAGTCTCTATGCAAATTTTCCTAATTCAGTAAATACTGCCTCTTCTCACTGAGTTTCTCAAGTCAAAAATGTTGGAGTCTCTGACTCCACAGTTTTTATTCTGCAATACCTCTACTAGTTAGCATGACTTGTTGGTAAAACTATAAAAGCCTTCACCAAATTCTTGTACTTCTCACCACCTTAAGGGCTGCCACTTCCTAATTCATCTTCTCCTGACCCATTCAGATTTTCACAGAGCAGCCAGTGATGCTTAAAAAATCCAATTCAGATCAAGTTAATCATCTCCACAAAACATTTGTTTTACTTCCTATCATAGCGAAAATAAAAGCTAAAATCTTTGCTCTAGCCAAACTCTGGATGACTAGAATTTCTACCACTCTCCTCCCTTTTCAAATAAGGCTTCATCCAGAGTGTTCTAGCTGTGTCTCCATGGTGCCACATGAATTCTCCCACGACCTTTTGCATTTCCTATCCTTCCTGCCCTTTCTCTGAATATTTGCATGCCTTCTTTTCCTGTGGACCCTGCTTTAACTTTTGTAGAGACAGTGAGCAGGAAAGTCATATGTAGTCATGTGTAGCATAACTCTGAGGGAATGTCCTGAGGATGCTGCAGTCATTAGGTGATTTTACTTGATACCATCATAGAGTAGACATGCACGAACATAGGAGGTACAGCCTACTCATCATTAGGCGATATGGTATAATCTTATGAGACCATTCATACAGTCTGCCCTAGACTAAAACATGATTATTCAGAGCATGATTATAACTAGAAACAACCAAAGGAGAGACACTTAGAAAAAAAATCTATTCCTAAAGTTTCTTAATTTATTGTTTCTCGACATTCTGATCATAAGTATAATTATCCGGTTCCATTCAATTACTTTTGTTACTTGGGATTGTAAAAATACTTTTTTTTTTACCTTAAATAAATAGTTTAAACAATTACCCCCATAAAAATGTATTAAACATAAAGATCTTCATCACCAATGCAGACAGGCTGGGACAGGAGGGTAGTGGAGGGAGGATGGCTGGCTCTTTGGAAAATGACCAGGCTGGGGTGACTTGGAGCCTCCTGTCACACTGACCGGCTGGTAGGACAGGAGCTCTGGTGCCACCACCCACAGGGAACAGGGATTCGTGGCTGTTCTCTGTGCTCTCATAGCCTTCCCATCTGATCTGGCACAGGTCGACCAAGCAGAGGGAAATGGCTCTCTGAGGAGGCCCAGGCTGGTGTTACGGCCGTAGCACCTGTTTAAACAGCACATTTAACTGGATGATTTACCCAAACTACACACAAAGCATCTACCCACCACAGTGCAGTGAGACAGCAAATGCTAGGGCTGTGAGGTGAGAAGGTGGCACTAAGGTAGCACCTCCCAATCCTGATTGTTCTAATGGGTGGGTATGTGTTGTCTTTTTAAAAGCGCAGGCCCTCATTTCAATGTACAAAATAATGACTTTGATCAATATGAAATTGTATTGAGAACAAAATGGACAACAAAGCAAATAGTACTCTAAGGGGTGGGGGTGGGGGTGGAACTGGGAGGAAAGGCTGAGTCCTTCAGAGCAGAGGGGAGGCAGGGCAGGCTCTGGAGTGCCACGGCAGTCACGCTGCTCCCAGTTTGCCTTCTGTGGCCTCAGGGAGGTCGTTTTTCTTCATTTTTTCCTTTTGGTAGTTGCTTAGAAGTTGAGGCACATGAGCACCTCAACTGTCCTGTAGTTTTTCTGCCACCCCTGCTCTTGTTTGGCCTCCTCTTGAGCTTCAGTCACTTCTTCCCTCTGTCCCTTCCTTTCACGCATCTCTTTATCTTCTCTCTCTTTTCTGTTAATTTCCAGCTCAGCAATTTCATGGTCTGTTTATATACTGTTTGCTTGAACAGTTCAATATCCCCCTTCTCTACATTTGTAGGTTTTCCTTCTTTGTTTTTGTTTTTCTCCCGCCGTTTTTTTTTTTTTTTTTTTTTTTTGTAGAGAGGTTTTTGCCATAGGGCATGTACACTCGCCCAAGGGACAGAGAGAAACAGAGAGACAGAAAGCAAGAAACCACCGCTGAGGAGGGGGGATGGCCACACTGCAATCCCTTCTCCTCCACTCTCCTCTGGGATTTCTGGTGCACACACGGTGTCAGTGTGAATTTTAAGTCACTGGATCAGGGACTCAAACCCGGGATTAGCGGGAGTCCAGCAATGTAGCCATTGCACCATCTGCTAACCCCCTCTCCCGGTCTCTCACAGTGTGTTCCACAGATTCTTGTGCTGCCCGGATTACATCCAGGGCCCTCTTCTCTGACTCCTCATCCACGAGCAACTTGCTGACTTTGTCCACAGCTTCCATAGCCTTTTGGGCTCTGCCTGCATCATCTTCATTTTTGCTATAGGGCACGTGCGCTCGCCAGACAGACAGAGAGAGACATAGAGACAGAAAGCGAGAAATCACCCCCCCAGGGGGGATGGTCA
>NW_006159513.1:490867-531487 GCF_000334495.1 Tupaia belangeri chinensis
TTTTGTAGAGAGGTTTTTGCCATAGGGCATGTACACTCGCCCAAGGGACAGAGAGAAACAGAGAGACAGAAAGCAAGAAACCACCGCTGAGGAGGGGGGATGGCCACACTGCAATCCCTTCTCCTCCACTCTCCTCTGGGATTTCTGGTGCACACACGGTGTCAGTGTGAATTTTAAGTCACTGGATCAGGGACTCAAACCCGGGATTAGCGGGAGTCCAGCAATGTAGCCATTGCACCATCTGCTAACCCCCTCTCCCGGTCTCTCACAGTGTGTTCCACAGATTCTTGTGCTGCCCGGATTACATCCAGGGCCCTCTTCTCTGACTCCTCATCCACGAGCAACTTGCTGACTTTGTCCACAGCTTCCATAGCCTTTTGGGCTCTGCCTGCATCATCTTCATTTTTGCTATAGGGCACGTGCGCTCGCCAGACAGACAGAGAGAGACATAGAGACAGAAAGCGAGAAATCACCCCCCAGGGGGGATGGTCATGCCGCAATCCCTTCTCCCCCATTCTCCTCTCGGGATCTTGGGCACGCACGCACACGCGCCCGGCGTGAGTTTTAAGCCACTGGGTCTGGGACATGAACCGCGGTCGACTACGTGGGAGTCCAGTGACATAGCCATTATGCTAACTGCTGGTTCCCCCATCATCTTCGTTTTTGTCAGGATGAACCAATAAGGGTCACTGCTGAAGCCTTCATTATTCCTTCATCTGTCACTTCATTTCAGGATCTATCTGAAGAACTTCTAATGGGTTACCATTGAAGTAAGAGGAGCCAGGATAGGTTAATCTTTCAAACTGATTTTTGAACAATCAAACTGAATCTTGCTTCTCTGTTTCACTTCACTGTAGAAGATCATGGACGTTTCCTCTGCGCTGCCTCCTTCCACCACAGCCCGCTCTCCCCCAAAGCCCAAAGCTGCTGTTTCCCCAGCCAGCAGCCTTTTGACCATTAAACATATTCTTAAAATAAGAAAAAAACCCACTAAGCTCTCTGTCCCTAATCCAAGGTCATCCTTTTTACTTCAATCTTCATCACTCACTTCTAAATATTATTATATCATTTTCTATTTCAGTTTCAGTCTACATATAATGTATTAAGCAGGACCCAATGCAAGAAACAGAAACCACTGAAGATATTTCAGGCAAAAAATTATTTCCTAAAGGAAATTTAGGGCTGGTGAATTTACAGACATTCTGTAATGGAAGTGTGCCATTACCAGATTCATGGTTTTAAAAGTTGCCAGCCCTTGACGCTGATTCAGAAGTTTCAAACTTCTCTACTACTACTGCTGTCACCACCGTATTTGCCAGAGATGACCAGTAAAAAACAAAACAAAAAACAACAACAACAACAAAACATAGTGCTAAGGGAAGAAACTGCAGTTACAAAGAAAAAGAAAGAGGATTTTAAAAAAAAGAAAAAATATAAAGAGCAAGAAAGAAAAAAATAAGAAGAAAAAAGAAGAGAGAGAGACCAGAGACTAAGGAAAAGCACTTGGAACTTAAAGTTATGAAAGGTTGATAGTACTATGAGAAACAGACACACACACACACACACACACACACACACACACACACACACCAGGAAAGCTTTAAAGACAAAACTGAGAACATCTGCAAGGAAATAGGATAAGATACCATGATCGAGAATGGAAGATAATGGAGAAAAAAATAGGAGATTAGGGTTTTACACTTGATTAAAAAAGCGTGTCTGAAATAAGGACCAGGAAATGGAGAACAGAAAATATTTTGAGAAGGGATGAGGAAAATAAGCAAATGAAAGTTCATGAGAAAAGGATACAGTTTTCAGAGGTGAAAATCTCCATTGTATGCACAGATGATAATTTTAGTTAAAACACTCATGCAAAGACACATTATCATGAAATGCTGGAGCACCAAGAATAGAGAGAAGGCCCTTAACAATCCCGGAGGGAGGAGCCAGCAGGTTTGAGTTCCAGACCTGGTGACTTGAAAATCATGCCAGGTGCATGTGCGTGAATGCCCAAAATCCTGAGAGGAGAATGGAGAAGGGGTTGCAGCATGGATAACCCTTCTGGGAGGTGATTTCTCAGTTTCCCTCTTTCCAGCAAGCACATGTTCTTTATGGCAAAGGGGAAAAAAAAACACTAAAGAAAAAATATTCAAGGGAGATTAAAAAGTATCTAGCAATAGATAGGAAATAAATGTGGCAATGGACTTCTCAACCTTAATTCTGGAAACAGAAAGATAATGTCCTTCAAAATGCCAAAGCACTTGACTTTCAGTTCTATACCACTTAGTAAGTTTGGGGTGTAAGGTAAGCAGGCATGTGAACAAGAACACAGAAAAAGTCAAATAATTAGGAATCAAGAAGGACATGAACTTTAGTGAAGCCTTCCAAATGGATAAGAGAATGAGACACAGGCAGCTTCAGAAATGTTAGCAGAATACGTTTAAGGATCTTTCATCTAGTGCTTAACCAAGGACTCAGCTGTTTCTGAGTTACTGTTTCCTCTCCTTTTCTATCTACTTGTTCATTTCTATTTGAGCCAGCCACCTTGTGACCATTAGACATATTCTTAAAATAATAATAATAATAATAATAATAAAACCACTAAGCTCTCTGTATATAATCCAAGGTCATCCTTTCTATGTCAGTCTTTATCATTCACTCCTAAATAATATTATGTGTTCATATTTTATTTCATAATGTATCTAGCAGGGCCCACTGAAAATATTTCAAGCAAAAAAGTATTTAATAAAGGAAATATAGGGTTGATGAATTTACAGAAATCCTGTATTAGAAATGTGGCATTACCAGATTTGTGGTTTCAAAAGTCATCATACAACCTATGAGTTGGTCAGTTTCCTTCCCCTAACTTTCATGCTAGGATGGCAGGATGGTTTCATGCATAAAAAATGTGACCCCTTCCACTTGGGATTGTTTTTTTTTTTTTTTTTTTGGAGAGGTTTTCACTATAGGGCACGTGCGCTTGCCAGACAGAGAGAGACAGAGAGACAGAAAGTGAGAAATCACCCCCCAGGGGGATGGTCACGCCGCAATCCCTTCTTCTCCATTCTCCTCTCGGGATCTTGGGCACACACGCACATGTGCCCGGCGTGAGTTCTAAGCCACTGGGTCCAGGACACGAACCGCGGTCGACTACGTGGGAGTCCAGTGACATAGCCATTACGCCAACTGCTGGTTCCCTTGGTATTGTTTCTTTAGCAAGGGCTATGAATGAGACATTTTTACATAGAGCAATGGTCCTTCATCAGTACTTCTTGGGAACTTATCAGACATGGAATTATTGGGACCTCCTCCTCAAATCTACTCATTTAAAAACCTGGGGGATGAGTGGCTGCCAGTTGTGCTTTTGTAATTTGAGTGATTCTGATACCTACTAATGTTTGAAAAGCCTTGCCTTCCAGGGCTAGCATGGTTTTAATGAATATTTTATATAGTATCTCAGTACCTAAATTTTCCAGTAGTAAAAGGTGATAATATTACATCTCATTTGCTTCTGAAATGTAATGGCTTTTTGTATGTTGACTCTTTTAAACTATGGGATGGCCATGAATGAAAGTCAGCTGTATAATTAGATCAATATGCAATCACTCTCTTTATAAACAACATCCATATGAAGCAGCATCAAAAAATTATTGGAAAAATGGAATTAAAATAGTTTATTTTGGTGCCAAAAATTGAAATGTATGCATAGATTTTTCTTTCTTTCTTCTTTTTTTGGAGAGGTTTATGCTATAGGGCTTGTGCACTTGCCAGAAAGAGAGACAGAAAGCGAGAAATCACACTCCACCAGGGTGGATGGCCATGCCACAATCCCTTCTGCATTCTCTTCTCAGGATCTTGGGCATGCACGCACATGCGCCCAGTGTGTGTCTAAACCACAAGGTTCAGGACTCAAACCGTGGTCAACTACTGGGGGTCTAGCGACATAGCCCTTACACCAACAGATGGTCTCCCTTTGTTTTTTGTTTTTTTTAAAGTTTAAAAATAGTTTAACTTTTTTTTTTTTCTCAGTTTTCCTCTCTCCATCAAGCACATGTTAAATGGAGCAAAGGGAAACAAACAAACAAACAAACAAACGAAAAACACTAAAGAAAAAAATATTCACGGGATGAATAAAGTGCCAGAGGGCACATGCACTCACCAGAGAGACAGAGACAGACAGACAAAGAGAAGGAAAGTGAGATGTCTCTTCCCATGAAAAATGTCATCCTCTAATCCCTTCTCCTCTATCATCCCTTCTTCTTGGGATTTAGGTCATATGCACATATGCAGTCGCTGTGTTTTTTAAGTTGCCAAGTCTAGGGCTCAATCCTCCTAGCTGGCTTTGTGGAATCCAGCCACCTTCACCACATCACAGGCTGACCCAACTTTTTTATAATATATATTTTCCATGAACTTTTAGAAGAGTCTCATATAAGGGACCAGCAGTTGGTGTAATGGCTATGTCACTGGACTCCCATGTAGTTGAACGCAGTTCGAGTCCCAGACCCCGTGGCTTAAACTGATGCCAGGCGCCTCTGCATGCATGCCTAAGATCCTGAGAGGAGAATGGAGGAGAAGAGATTGTGGCATGACCATCCCCCTTGGGGGTGATTTCTCACTTTCTGTCTCTCTGTCTGTCTGGCAAGCACATGCATCCTACAGCAAAAACCTCAAAAAGAAAAAAAAAAAAAAGTCTCATCTAGACAAAACTTCAAGCACACTCCAGAAATGTGCTAGAGGCCAATAGCCATTAGTTTACTTGAATATTTCCAACCACAAGACTTTCATATTTTTTTCTGAGAAAAAAATAAATCTTTATTGTACTGATTTTTGTTATATGTCAGCTTATCACAATAGTACAACCTGCATTGTCTTTATTTGTGTGTGTGTGTGTGTGTGTGTGTGTGTCTATTAAGTGTTGTTTGGTTTTTTTCCTGACTGTCTCCCTTCCTCCTCTATTACCCATCCCCTTCTATACTGTCTCTAGTATCTACAGTTGCCCTCCCTGCTATCACACCTTCAGTTTCCACTAGAGATGATACACATCCTGTATATGTTAAGCAGGGATGCACAATGCCTGTCTTTCATAGTCTGATGCTTGTTTCACTTATCATTGAATCTTCTATATTAATCCTCTTTATATTAAGTGTCAGGGTACCCTTGTTTACTATGGCTGAGTAGTATGCCATAGAATACATGTTCAATCCACTCACATCCATTCTTGGACATGGATCATTCCATGCCTTAGCAATGGTTAATAAAGCTGCAGTAAACATAGATACACAAGTGTTTTTCTGACTGTTTTCTTCTTTTGGGTAGATACCTAAGAGTGTAATTAATGGGTTATATTATAGTTCCATTGATATTTGTAGATTTCTATGGAACCTTCATATTTTACTCCACCATGGTTGTACTAATTTACATTCCCACCAACAGTGTAGGAGGGTTCCCTTTCCACCAGCATTCATCATTCTTAACTTTTTGTTTTAACTTTACTAACTTTGCCAGCCATAAGTTTACACTAGTTCTACTATCGCAATGCAGAATGAATTTAGTCACTTACTGCAACTCTAGTATGCGCCATATTATCTGTTTTAGACCCACAGTTACTCTGTGTGTTTTACAAATTTATATGCCTTTGCTATGTGCAAGGCCTTGAAACATTTTTAGACACTTTTATGCAACCCTTACGTCTTCTCTTTCCAAGCAAAACACCACCAGCTATAGCAACAGCTTTTCAAATAATGTAGCTTTAGGCATTTCAAAATTCTCGTTGATTTCTCCATGACATATTCTAGCTTCCTAACACAGTATTTAGTTTCTCATATTTTAATATTTAATGATTACATATGTCCAGCAATGGTCTGAAGTATGCAGTATATTATAAAACTTCCTTGTGTATCTATTAGAGAAACTTAAAATTACCCTCACCCCAGAGATATAATTGTGGCTCAATAAGCTAATGTCTTAACAGGTCTCTCTTGACATGACTTTTTTAACGGAAGTGTGTTATTTTACATCTGTTCATATTATATATCATTTAAGTAGTTTCAGTCATCATTCCAATCTGTCATGATTTCTTTGAACTTTGATTCTATCTTTCTTTCTTTTTATTAGCTATTCCTCCCATATGTCTATCATCTGCAAAGCTTATAATTGTGCTTTTATGTCTTTGTTCAAGTTGTTGATAAAAATGTTGCATAGAACAAATTTCCACAATAAGGTCCATAATAGTAGTTTTTTATATCTGCATGATGCTAAGCTTTGACAAAACACATTTACATCCATTATCTCATTTAATACTATACTCCTAGTTGATAAAAAGGGCAGGCTTTTTGTTTGTACTCTTATATGATGAATAAAGAAATTGGTGCTAGGAGAGTGTAAGTCATGCCACTGCTAGGTAGAGAATTAATACCATAACTTAGTATTTTCAAGAGTTTTTTTTTTGTTTATAGTTCCAATAAACTATATATTTGAATTTGCCTAACTGTATTATCATTTGGCTTAAAATCCATGTGTCTATATGCAGTTTCATGAGTCAGGAAGGACTAACTCCATTTTTCTGAAGTAAATGGTATTAAAACAAGTTGGAAAGGCCTAGCCCAAGATGCGGTGGTTATGGCAACTGGATCCCAAATGGCCAACTGTATGGTTCAAGTCCTAGACCCAGTGGCTTGAGAATGCCCAAAGTCCTAAAAGGAGAGAGAAATGAAGGAGTCAGGATTATAATGTGATCACCCTCCAAAGAGGATGTTTCCCCCCTTTCTCTCTAATTCTTTATGGCAAATTAAAAACCAAAACAAACAAAGAAACAAACAAACAAAAACAAAATACCAAGTAGGACAGACCAAAGCAATGATCTCTGTTGACAGAAGTGATGAAGGAGACACGTCAAGATCAAATAACCTCCCATTTTTCCGATACAACATGAGCAAGATGGGCCTGGAAAAGGAAAGTTGAGAATATTGATAGGAATCTGCTTCGGGGTGGGCAAAGAGACATGTGGGAGGCACAGCTATGACAGAACATGCTGTTCACGCACTATGGTCGTTAGGCCGGGGCCATTTGGGAAGCCCAGGTGTGATCCCTGGTCTAACATGTAGGTCAGGTGAGGTGAAGTCCACCTATAATCCTGAGACTTTGGAAGGCTGATGTAGGAGGTCCATGAGCTCAAGGCTGAACAGGGAAAACTCCTGTCTAAAATACAACTATGTGTGGTGGCATGGGATGAGGCAGGAGAATCACAACATGGTAGAACTATCTTTAGCCTCAAAAATTACTCAGATGAGGAATAGCAGTTTTGAAACCTAATCTCGAGCCTAAGAACATATTTTATTTTTAATAGCTTTTATTCATTAGAGAGAGAGAAAGACACCTTTGACAGGTTCTTGTTGCACTGTCATCTCTTATCACTAGCCCTCCAGCCCCTCAGGATCTTGGATATACATGCTCTCAGCATGCTTTCAGCTCAACTAGAGATCTGAACCCATTTTTGGCCATTTGATTTCAGCATTGCAATGTAATATGCCACTGCCTTCACAACTCTCAGAACATATCTGATAATGAATCTATCAATAGTTGATAGAAAAATTGAACTCTGACAGTCAGCATTCAAGACCAGAACTGGGTAGCACCCTTCTCTTATGTGAGCCCTGATGCTGTCAACTCCCACTCCTATGAGGCTTTATCCCCAATGATGCAGAACAACGAGGCACATAATTACCAACAGCATAGTAACTCTGCTCTCTAGCAAATGAAAAGAGGGCAGGAAAGAGCTCAGGTTTTGAAACATAACCTCATCCTTACCAGATCAAAATCATGATGATACCCAAGGCAACTGCCAAATAGGCAAATAAATTGGGTTGAATCATATAAAATTATAAATATTTGACTCTTTAGCCTATAACAATTTCATATTGCTTGCTTAATGCATTTTAGTTATGTTATAAATGGTTTCAAAGGACCAGAACAAGAAAATATGCCTAACGTGTTCAGCATAGCTTCCTTTCCTTTTTTTTTTTTTTGAAGAGGTTTTTGCTATAGGGCGTGTGAGCTCACCAGAAAGACAGAGAGAGACAGAGAGACAGAAAGCGAGAAATCACCCCCCAGGGGGGATGGCCACGCCACAATCCCTTCTCCTCCATTCTCCTCTCAGGATCTTGGGCACGCACGCACATGCACCTGGCATGAATTTAAGCCACCAGGTCCCGGACACTTCTAACTTGAAAAGTTCCTAACACAGTTGATGGGTCAAACAAAGATAAATTATAGCAAAATTAATTCCAGATAGGCTTTTTGTTTGTACTCTTATATGATGAATAAAGAAATTGGTGCTAGGAGAGTGTAAGTCATGCCACTGCTAGGTAGAGAATTAATACCATAACTTAGTATTTTCAAGAGTTTTTTTTTTGTTTATAGTTCCAATAAACTATATATTTGAATTTGCCTAACTGTATTATCATTTGGCTTAAAATCCATGTGTCTATATGCAGTTTCATGAGTCAGGAAGGACTAACTCCATTTTTCTGAAGTAAATGGTATTAAAACAAGTTGGAAAGGCCTAGCCCAAGATGCGGTGGTTATGGCAACTGGATCCCAAATGGCCAACTGTATGGTTCAAGTCCTAGACCCAGTGGCTTGAGAATGCCCAAAGTCCTAAAAGGAGAGAGAAATGAAGGAGTCAGGATTATAATGTGATCACCCTCCAAAGAGGATGTTTCCCCCCTTTCTCTCTAATTCTTTATGGCAAATTAAAAACCAAAACAAACAAAGAAACAAACAAACAAAAACAAAATACCAAGTAGGACAGACCAAAGCAATGATCTCTGTTGACAGAAGTGATGAAGGAGACACGTCAAGATCAAATAACCTCCCATTTTTCCGATACAACATGAGCAAGATGGGCCTGGAAAAGGAAAGTTGAGAATATTGATAGGAATCTGCTTCGGGGTGGGCAAAGAGACATGTGGGAGGCACAGCTATGATAGAACATGCTGTTCACGCACTATGGTCGTTAGCCCGGGGCCATTTGGGAAGCCCAGGTGTGATCCCTGGTCTAACATGTAGGTCAGGTGAGGTGAAGTCCACCTATAATCCTGAGACTTTGGAAGGCTGATGTAGGAGGTCCATGAGCTCAAGGCTGAACAGGGAAAACTCCTGTCTAAAATACAACTATGTGTGGTGGCATGGGATGAGGCAGGAGAATCACAACATGGTAGAACTATCTTTAGCCTCAAAAATTACTCAGATGAGGAATAGCAGTTTTGAAACCTAATCTCGAGCCTAAGAACATATTTTATTTTTAATAGCTTTTATTCATTAGAGAGAGAGAAAGACACCTTTGACAGGTTCTTGTTGCACTGTCATCTCTTATCACTAGCCCTCCAGCCCCTCAGGATCTTGGATATACATGCTCTCAGCATGCTTTCAGCTCAACTAGAGATCTGAACCCATTTTTGGCCATTTGATTTCAGCATTGCAATGTAATATGCCACTGCCTTCACAACTCTCAGAACATATCTGATAATGAATCTATCAATAGTTGATAGAAAAATTGAACTCTGACAGTCAGCATTCAAGACCAGAACTGGGTAGCACCCTTCTCTTATGTGAGCCCTGATGCTGTCAACTCCCACTCCTATGAGGCTTTATCCCCAATGATGCGGAACAACGAGGCACATAATTACCAACAGCATAGTAACTCTGCTCTCTAGCAAATGAAAAGAGGGCAGGAAAGAGCTCAGGTTTTGAAACATAACCTCATCCTTACCAGATCAAAATCATGATGATACCCAAGGCAACTGCCAAATAGGCAAATAAATTGGGTTGAATCATATAAAATTATAAATATTTGACTCTTTAGCCTATAACAATTTCATATTGCTTGCTTAATGCATTTTAGTTATGTTATAAATGGTTTCAAAGGACCAGAACAAGAAAATATGCCTAACGTGTTCAGCATAGCTTCCTTTCCTTTTTTTTTTTTTTGAAGAGGTTTTTGCTATAGGGCGTGTGAGCTCACCAGAAAGACAGAGAGAGACAGAGAGACAGAAAGCGAGAAATCACCCCCCAGGGGGGATGGCCACGCCACAATCCCTTCTCCTCCATTCTCCTCTCAGGATCTTGGGCACGCACGCACATGCACCTGGCATGAATTTAAGCCACCAGGTCCCGGACACGAACTACTGTCGACTACACGGGAGTCCAGCGACATAGCCATTAGCTAACTGCTGGCCCCAGCATAGCTTCCTTTCTTGAAAGGTGTTTGGAAAATAAACCATTTTAGCTGAAATTATTATCTCTTAGGCATTTTATTACTTCAAATAAATAGCATTAACTCTCAAATAACCTGGCAAATCTATCAAATTATCTAGTGAGTGCAAATAAATAAAAAATAAATATTAATATTTTCAATGTGTTGGGTGCTATAATCTATGTTAGGGATAGAAAAAAGAGTAAGATAAGATTTCTAACTTGAAAAGTTCCTAACACAGTTGATGGGTCAAACAAAGATAAATTATAGCAAAATTAATTCCAGATAAAAATACTAAAAAAATAGAGATAACTTTTCTGGTTCAGTTAGTATGAGGAAGGCCTTCCAGGAATTATGACAACTGATCTGGATTTACAAGTTAGCTGGGTGGATAAATAGATAATGAGCTTTCTACAATAGGTCAGAAGAATAATTAATTGTACAAGGCCAGAGATAGGAGAATGGGTGAGGTGTTGGGTGACAAGTAGTCAAAGATATAAAATTTGGAAATGTTTTTGTTTACCTATAATGTTAATTAACCTTGTCCTAATGAAAATATTAAATATCTTTGATTTTTTGAAGATTGTATGCCAATATTTCCTTTTCTGCATTTAAAATCCTTGCATTTTAGATTTTAAAAAGATAGTAAATTTAAAAAAATGAAAGTTTTGTCTTTATTGAGTTATGTAACTTTATTTGCATTGCTTTGTGTATTTTAAAACAGAGCACAATATCAAAACAAACAATAATATTGCTGCCATGTTCTGCAGAGGTATGATTATACACTTTAAAACTCAATTTTATTGTGTATATATGAAGACTAGATTTTGATTGCTCAGGGTTTTTTCTCCCCCCCAAAATGCATAACAATTTCATTCTTCATCTTAAAGTTCTAAGGTTCAACTATATTTGAATTATCCATAAAAAAACATAAGTATTTTCTCTTTATGAAACTTTCCCCCATACTTCGTAACTTGAAAATGACTAGAGCAATTTGTGTGCTGAAAAGGGAGGGGATAACCTTCTTTGTTCTCAGGCAAGGGCAAGGGAGTTTGAGAATCAAAGGATAATTTCATGAAAGCAAAGGGTGAACAGGTCAAAACAGAAGGTGATACTGGATGTTGTCTTGAAATGCTAACAATAGCATCCCTTCCAACGTTCTTTTCTGGTAACATGGTCTGAAATAAAGCTGTCAAGGGCTAGCACCCCAGGGTCTCTCTGTAGACCCTCTTTTAAAAGCCATAAAGACCCAGTGTTCTCCATCTACTCTCTTCTACTTTAGTGTAAGAGAAACACGTAAGATTGAAAGGAAGGTTAAAAATCTAAGCCAGACAACAAGGAGGTGGCTGAAAGGGCTTGTTCACCCTGTGGTGTAATGAAAGCTGCTGGTTCTGAGGTGGAAGTTACGCTTTGTTGGAGACTTCTGGTTGCCTGGAAGTGTGCAATCAAAGAGAAGTCAGTCTGATGTGTTTGAGAGCAAGTGGTAGTTCTTCTGTTGCATTGCTTGCCTGCAATTCAGAGGCCATACACAGGCATATGTATTGAAATGGGAATCCCTGGGAAGTCCCCAACAGAAGGCTTCCAGTTGTGTTTTGCCAAAGCAGAACAAATCCAAAGGGATCCAGAGTTCCTACTACAAAGACTGCACGACTAAGACTCATGGCCTTTTCCTGTCACTTCCGTTGTTCCTAACCATAGTATCCTTTACTAGACAGCATACCAGTAGTTTTACTACACTGTCAGAAAACATCAACGTCTGAACTATTTATGAAATGGGTTTGGTCTAAGGTATGTTGACCACCTAATCAAAATATATGAATCAGTCACTTCTGAGAAAGGAGTGTGGATTTAAACAAGTGCTTACTTAGATATTAGTAATTATGTATGTATTAAAAATCAATAATATTTTTTTAAAAAGTAAATACATGCTGAGTACCAGAGGGAAGAGGGGTAAGAAAATATAATGTTTTGAAAATGGTGACAGAATTCAACATTGCACACAGTGCACTAAAATGCAACAGGTACAAAGTTTAAGAGATAATAGGTATAGTACAGGGAAAGCTGAAAATAAGGATAGAGAATACCTGGGAAAGAAAACTTAGAGCTCTTATAATAGCTGGGCCAAGGCTTGGCAAAGCCTAGTTGAAGAATTGCTAATGCCAGCTAAGTACAGGATCTAGGAAAATAAAATATTACCTAAGAGCGTTGTCTTGTATTTTGTAAATTTGATAATTTATTGCTAGTAAGTTGACTGAACTGTTAAATTGCCACATGTAATTTGGTAGTCCTTGATATTATAGTAAGAGATTATTGTCTATAAATTTACTTACCTACACTAAGCTTTGGAGTTGAGGAACTATTAGGACAGAGGGGGAAGATAAGAATATTATATGGGGCCAGTGGGTGGCATGGTGGTTAAGGTGTAAGACTCCCAGATGTCTGATCATCATTCAAGTTCCGGATCTAACATTTTGAGAATCAAGCTTGGTACATATGCATGTGTGCCCAAAATTCCAGGTCGAGAATGGAGGAGAAGGGATTGCAATGATGAGGCTGTTCTCCTTGGGAGCTGATTTCTCACATACGCACTCACTGTCTCTCTATGGCAAGCACACATGTGCCTTATGGCAAAATCTAAAAAAAATATTATATAAAGATAAAAAGATAAAAATATTGTATCTACTAAGTGGCAGGTCACTGCTGCAGAAAGTGGTGCTATATAAGAAGGCACTGGGTTTGAGGCTGAGGTTGACCTAGTGCACCCAAAATCCTGGCTAGCTAGAAGGCTAGGGGAAGATCACAACATGGTGAGACCCTGTACACAGGATCTCTCTCTCTCTCTTTCTCTCTCTCTTGAAAAGAAATACATCAAATTTTTAAATAAATGAAATTAAAAATTAATTTTAAATTAAATTGAAATTTCTCAGTGGGCTGAGAAAAAGTTGAGAGCAGGGAACACCTACTGGAATGGTTTTCTTAAGTGAGAAACATCTCTGTCCCATCCCTCTTTGCCTGCTCTTTGACTTGAGATACTTGGGAAAGAAACCTAACATTTATAAGATAATAATACTGAGCAAAATTGAATAGTGACTGTCCATCAGACACCTCTATGGCCAAAATAAGTGTAGTCAGAGGACACCAAATAACATCCTTCACCTAGATGCATCTATTGTAACATTTTGCTCCATTTGCTTCATTTCTAAAGACACTTTAAATAGGGACCAGGAGTTAGCATAATGGCTATGTCGCTGGACTCCCATGTAGCTAATTGCAGTTCGAGTCCCATACCCGGTGGCTTAAACTCACATTGGGCACGTGTACATGCGTGCCCAAGATCACAAGAGGAGAATGGAGAAAAAGGGATTGTGGCACCCATCCCCCCTGGGGGGTGATTTCTCGTTTTCTATCTCTTTGTCTCTTTCTGGTGAGCGCATGTGCCCTATAGCAAAAACGTCTCAAAAAAAAAAGACACTTCAAATCGAAGAAAATTTAAATGCTTTTGGATGCCAAAATGCTTTCTAAAGTGAATTCTTGATCATTCCAAAGAGATGGTGCTGTACCTCTTACTTTTTTTTTTTTTTTTTTGCTTCTGTACTTTAGCCCCCAAACCAGAGACAACAAGGAGGTGGCTGAAAGGGCTTGTTCACCCTGTGGTGTAATGAAAGCTGCTGGTTCTGAGGTGGAAGTTACGCTTTGTTGGAGACTTCTGGTTGCCTGGAAGTGTGCAATCAAAGAGAAGTCAGTCTGATGTGTTTGAGAGCAAGTGGTAGTTCTTCTGTTGCATTGCTTGCCTGCAATTCAGAGGCCATACACAGGCATATGTATTGAAATGGGAATCCCTGGGAAGTCCCCAACAGAAGGCTTCCAGTTGTGTTTTGCCAAAGCAGAACAAATCCAAAGGGATCCAGAGTTCCTACTACAAAGACTGCACGACTAAGACTCATGGCCTTTTCCTGTCACTTCCGTTGTTCCTAACCATAGTATCCTTTACTAGACAGCATACCAGTAGTTTTACTACACTGTCAGAAAACATCAACGTCTGAACTATTTATGAAATGGGTTTGGTCTAAGGTATGTTGACCACCTAATCAAAATATATGAATCAGTCACTTCTGAGAAAGGAGTGTGGATTTAAACAAGTGCTTACTTAGATATTAGTAATTATGTATGTATTAAAGATCAATAATTTTTTTAAAAAAGTAAATATATACTGAGTACCAGAGGGAAGAGGGGTAAGAAAATATAATGTTTTGAAAATGGTGACAGAATTCAACATTGCACACAGTGCACTAAAATGCAACAGGTACAAAGTTTAAGAGATAATAGGTATAGTACAGGGAAAGCTGAAAATAAGGATAGAGAATACCTGGGAAAGAAAACTTAGAGCTCTTATAATAGCTGGGCCAAGGCTTGGCAAAGCCTAGTTGAAGAATTGCTAATGCCAGCTAAGTACAGGATCTAGGAAAATAAAATATTACCTAAGAGCGTTGTCTTGTATTTTGTAAATTTGATAATTTATTGCTAGTAAGTTGACTGAACTGTTAAATTGCCACATGTAATTTGGTAGTCCTTGATATTATAGTAAGAGATTATTGTCTATAAATTTACTTACCTACACTAAGCTTTGGAGTTGAGGAACTATTAGGACAGAGGGGGAAGATAAGAATATTATATGGGGCCAGTGGGTGGCATGGTGGTTAAGGTGTAAGACTCCCAGATGTCTGATCATCATTCAAGTTCCGGATCTAACATTTTGAGAATCAAGCTTGGTACATATGCATGTGTGCCCAAAATTCCAGGTCGAGAATGGAGGAGAAGGGATTGCAATGATGAGGCTGTTCTCCTTGGGAGCTGATTTCTCACATACGCACTCACTGTCTCTCTATGGCAAGCACACATGTGCCTTATGGCAAAATCTAAAAAAAATATTATATAAAGATAAAAAGATAAAAATATTGTATCTACTAAGTGGCAGGTCACTGCTGCAGAAAGTGGTGCTATATAAGAAGGCACTGGGTTTGAGGCTGAGGTTGACCTAGTGCACCCAAAATCCTGGCTAGCTAGAAGGCTAGGGGAAGATCACAACATGGTGAGACCCTGTACAGGATCTATCTCTCTCTCTTTCTCTCTCTCTTGAAAAGAAATACATCAAATTTTTAAATAAATGAAATTAAAAATTAATTTTAAATTAAATTGAAATTTCTCAGTGGGCTGAGAAAAAGTTGAGAGCAGGGAACACCTACTGGAATGGTTTTCTTAAGTGAGAAACATCTCTGTCCCATCCCTCTTTGCCTGCTCTTTGACTTGAGATACTTGGGAAAGAAACCTAACATTTATAAGATAATAATACTGAGCAAAATTGAACAGTGACTGTCCATCAGACACCTCTATGGCCAAAATAAGTGTAGTCAGAGGACACCAAATAACATCCTTCACCTAGATGCATCTATTGTAACATTTTGCTCCATTTGCTTCATTTCTAAAGACACTTTAAATAGGGACCAGGAGTTAGCATAATGGCTATGTCGCTGGACTCCCATGTAGCTAATTGCAGTTCGAGTCCCATACCCGGTGGCTTAAACTCACATTGGGCACGTGTACATGCGTGCCCAAGATCACAAGAGGAGAATGGAGAAAAAGGGATTGTGGCACCCATCCCCCCTGGGGGGTGATTTCTCGTTTTCTATCTCTTTGTCTCTTTCTGGTGAGCGCATGTGCCCTATAGCAAAAACGTCTCAAAAAAAAAAGACACTTCAAATCGAAGAAAATTTAAATGCTTTTGGATGCCAAAATGCTTTCTAAAGTGAATTCTTGATCATTCCAAAGAGATGGTGCTGTACCTCTTACTTTTTTTTTTTTTTTTTTGCTTCTGTACTTTAGCCCCCAAACCAGGAAAGTCTTATTTTTCCTTTGCTGGACTGGCAAAGCTCTTTTGTCTCTGGCTCTCTGGCCTTCTAAAAGAAGTATTGTCCCCAGGGCCCTCAGGTTACCGACCACCCATTTCCTGAACTGCCATTTCCTGAACTGCCTCCTTCTTTGCAGGCCCAATGCACTTTGTTCATCAAATAGAGCTCTCTTCTCTGTGAGTCCTGCTTCCATACCTTCTGCCTCCTTAGAGCTTTTTTCCTTCCTACCAGCTCCATATGCTTGCTCAATTTTTCACCCTCAGCCCCCACAAAACTCTCTCTAAGGCTGCCCCTCCCATCTGGAAGCAATCCTCCCCCAGTTACATTAGTATTAAAAAATATCCTCATTCAGTCCACACTTTTGACCTAGCACTGTATCATTCTCTCTCCCACTGGAAGCTGCAAATTTGCATTTTATCACATCCACCCCAACCCATATGGGGTCACCTTTCAATCCAATAGTATTTTTAGAGAAATGGAGGATTTTGCTACCAGCCTTAGTCTGATATTCATGGTTTCAGCTGTAAGTTTGCCTTTCTAGTGACAGGCTGCATCAGATTTAGAAGTGGATCAAAGCTATGTCAGGGAAAGAAAGTATTGCTGGAGAATTCTGGAATCCTGTAGTCTCTTATTTCCTCCTGCGAGTTGAAATGCCAGGAGAGTGAGAATTAGTGATGAACATGACAGAGAGGAGGGAAAGCACTGAGGAAAAGGTGGGACCAGATGCAGTTTGGATTAAAATCTTTTAAACACTACTAGTATCTTTAATGAAAACTCTGGTGGAAAATCACTGGTCTCAGAGTATTAAAAACTTTAATTGCCAGGATGTATTCAGAATGCCATGTTTGACTTTTCATCCTAAATACTTAAATGATGCACTGAGAATAAGGAGCAGCATGCTATGTCAAACTGAGTAATTTTCCGTTCCTCTGAATTGCTGTTTAGATTTTGGTGCTACTCTGACAATCACTTTTCTTGTCTCTTAAAATGGGTTCATAGGGTTAATTATCTCAGTGGTCTGATTCATGCTACTTCTGTGAGTGTATGACCATTGTGAAAGGTAGAATCAGGAATTCCTTCCTTGGGAGACAAAACTATCAAGAGAATACACTAGACTTATTCAACTATAGTAAAGATTCAAAAAGTTATTGCTTAGCACACTAAATCATTATTGTTACTTCTGTCTTTTAAATAAAATAAAATAAAATAATCTCTATTTACAGTTTCTTTTTATTTTTATGGAGCTTCACTGAGATTATAGAAAGCAAAGCCTCTTGTAGTTTATGTTCTTTTGAGTCTGTTCCTTGGCACAGTTCCCTAATGAATCGTTGGGTATGCAACAGCAAACCCAAAAGTGCAGACAACAAAAGAAAAAAACCAGGCAAATGGGATTATATAAAGAATAAAATGTTTCTGTAACAAAAAAAATGATGATCAGAAATATCCTAAGATTGGAAGAAAATATTTGCAAGTAGTACATATGATAAGGGGTTAATTTCCAAAATATATAAGAAGTTCAAGCAACTATAAAAGCAAAACACATAGTTTAAATGAAAAATTCTTAGAATTAAAAAGAATAAAATCTCATCATCTGAGGTAACATGGGAGAGCTTGAGGACGTTGTTCAGCCAAATGACCCAGGCACATAAATAGAAATGCTGCAGGTTCTCATTCATATGTGCAAACTATAAAAGCTGGCATCATCTAAGTAGATAGTAGAGTAGTGGCTACTAGAGACTTAGGAAGGGCAGAGAAATGTGGCTGGGTGGGAGGGGAGCTGTTGATTCATGAAAATGGGACTGTGACTATAGGAGAGGAACCAGTTCTACTGTTATAAAGTACAGTAGGGCAACCAGAGATGACACTTCATAGTATATCTCAGAGTAGCTGGGGGGAGGGAGGGTTCTGAACACTGAGTGATGATGACTAGTTCATATGACGGATGTACCAGTGGACCTGATTTGATCAGTGCACATATTCTTGTGCTGAGAAACTGAATTGTGCCCCTTGAATATATATGATTATTATGCTGCAATTAAACATGGTAAGGAACACAAGTAAAACCATCTCAAAAAAAAGAATATAAAAATGCCCAACAGATAAAGAAAGAAAATATTCAATATCACTAATTATTAAAGAAACGAAGATCAAAACCATAATGTGATATCATCTCACACCTGTCAGAATAACATCTTATTAAAAAGACAAAAAATAACAAGTGTCAGAGAGGATGTGAAGAAAACTGTGGAAATATAAATTATCCATTACAGGAAAGTGTGTGCAAGTTCCTCAGATAACTAAAATAAAATTACTGTATGATCCAAGAACACACTTCTGGGTATTTATCCAGAAAATTTCAAATCAATGTGTAAGAGATGTTTGCAAACCCACTCCATGTTCAATGTAGCATTCTTAACAACAGCGATGTTATGGAATCAGCTAAGTATCCATCAACAAATGAGTGGATAAATAAAATAAGTTATATATTCACAATGGAATACTATTCTGCCTTTAAAAAGAAAGTTTGGGGACCAACAGATGGTGTAATGGTTATATTGCTGGACTCTCACCTAGTTGACCATGATTTGAGTCTAAGACTCAGCAGCTTAAAACTCACTCTGGGTGCATGTGCGTGTGTGCCCAAGATCCCAAGAGGAGAATGGAGAAGGGATTGTGGCATGGCCATCCCTCTGGGGGTTGATATCTTGCTTTTTATTTCTCTGTCTTTCCAGTGAGTGCATGCGCCCTGTAGCACAAATCTCTCCCTTAAAAAAAAAAAAAAAAGTTGGGACTAGCAGTTAGCGTAATGGATATGTCGCTGGACTCCCACATAGTCAACTGTGGTTCTAATCCCGGACCTGGTGGCTTAAACTCATGCTGGGTGCGTGCGCGTGTGTGCCCAAGATCCTGAGAGGAGAATGGAGGAGAGGGGATTGCGGCTTGGCCATCCCCCATGGGGGGTGATTTCTCGCTTTCTGTCTCTCTGTCTTTGTCTGTCTGGTGAGCGCATGTGCCCTATAGTAAAAATCTTTCCAAAAAAGAAAAAAAAGTTTATCATTTATAATAACATGAATGGAAATGAAAATCATTTACTAAGTGAAGTAAGTCAAGCACAGAAAGACAAATACTACAAGTGGAATCTAAAATACTTAAACTCATAGAATCAGTGGAATGGTTATTACCAGAGGGTGGGGGCAAGGAGAATGGGAAAATGATGGACAAAGTATAAAAAGACTCAGTGAAACAGTAATAAGTTATTTGTTAATTTGAGATCTATTGCACAGCTTGGTTTATATAGTTATTAAGAGAGTATTGTATATTTCAAAATTGCTAACAGTAAATTTCAAATGTTCTCACCACAAAAAGTATTTAAAGTGACAGATATATCAGTTACCTTGACATAATTATTTCATCTTGTACTCATGAATCATAGCATCACTCTGTTCCCATAAGTATTTACAAGTACAATTTCAATTTATCGTAAAAATAATAAAAAAGTTGATTATTGTTTTGAAATTTATCAAGAATTTTTTAATCGTCAGAATATGATCTATGTTAATGATTGTTCCATGTGCACTTGAAAAATACATGTATTCGTCATTGCTTTCTGTAGTGTTAAGTAAATTTGGGAGAGTTTTCATCTATATACTTAAATGCATTTCCTTTTTCCATCTGTTGATATTAAATCTATCAATGGCTATACTTCGAGTGCTTCATTTAAGCAGTATATCATTGGGTCTTACTTTTTTATACAATCTGTCAATGCTTGACTTTTAATGAAAGTGTTTTGAGCCTTTACATTTAGTGTAGTTATCAATGTGAATGTGTTTGAATATATCACATAGCAAGCCAAACCCCATAGTCCAGTGGTTAAGAGATCTGGATACCACATAGCCCAACATAGTTCAAATCCTTCTCTGCAACTTGAAAAGATGTGCCAGATGTGTGTGCAACTGTGCCCCCAAATCCCAACAGGATGGAGAAATGGAAAAGAGATTGCAGCATAACCATGCTCCACTGGGACGTTCTCTCTCTCTATTTCTTCATCTCTCTGGTGAGTGTATAAACTCTCTGACAATTAAAAACAACAGCAAAATGAAGTATATCACTTTGTTATTTGTTTCTTTTTTTTCCTTCATTTTCTTCCATCAGTATATTCACCTCCCATGCTCTGTGCTACTATCATAAATTTCATTTCCACCTACATTAAAAACTCTATAGGCATAGCTGGAGAGTAGTGCAGCAGTAGGATATAACTCTATGTGAGGCTGACTCACACAGGACAGTTCTAGATTCATATCTGGGGATCTCTTTACATGCATCAGGCATGTGTGAGCCCCTAGTCCAGGGTTATCTGGGGCTGAGGATGGATCATGGCACAAGGACTCTGTTGGGGGTGCTCTCTCTCTCTCTCTTTCTGACTCTCTCTCTCTGCCTTTCTTATGCATGGAAGAAATAAATACAAATAAATAAATTAAAATATGATAATTTATAATCTTTTTGTTTTAGTCAATTACCTTAAATTTCCTTACAATTAATTTCACATAAATACTTTTTTTAAAGTTATTTATTTAATTCCATATGTTGGTATTATAATTTTTTATTTGGACCACAGAGAGACAGAGAGAGAGTGAAAGTGAGAAAGCAAACCTCCAAGTCTGGGACTCAAACCAGTCAGCCATGTGGGAATCCAGTGTCTTTAATCATTATACCACCTGCCAACTCCCATAAATACTTTTTCATAATTTTATTTTAAATATTATTCCTGTACATATTTATGGAATACAGTGTGACTTTTCAATATATGGGAAAAAGGTGTGATTTTTAAATCAGGTCAATATACATATTCATCATCTCAAACATTTATTATTATTCTGTGTCATGAACATTCAAAATCCTTTCTTTTAGACATTTTGAAATATACATTAAATTGTTATTAGCCATAGTTACCCTGCTATGCTTTAGTACTCTAGAATTCCTCTTAACTAATCGTAACCAAATTCTCCCCATCCTCGCCTCTCTCTTCTTTTCATCTTACGATATCTATCATTCCACTCTCCACTATCAAATCTTCAGACTTCCACAAATGAGAAGGAGAACCTGTGGTATTTATCTTTCGGTGTCTAATTTATTTCACTTAGTATAATTTCCTCCAGGCTCATCCATTTTGCAGTAAATGACAGGATTCACATTTTTAGGCTAGATAATATTTTATTGTGTATATACACCACACTGAGTTTCTCTAACATTTAGTAAACATTTAGATAGATTTCCTATTTTAGCTATTGTGAATAGAGCTGCAATGAGGATGGAAATGCAGATATCCCTTTGATATACTGCTTTTTTGTCCTTTGAATATATTCCCAATAGGGATTATTGAATTATAAGGTAATTCTAGTTAAAGTTTTTCAAGGAATCACCATATTGTCTTCCATAATGGTTGTACTAATTTACATTACCACAGTGCACAATAGTTCCTCTTTCTCTGCATCATCACTAGCACTAGTCATTTTAAAAAACTTTTTCAATAATAAACATTCTAACTAGAGTAAAGAGAGACTTAATTGTGTGTGTGTGTGTGTGTGTGTATGTGTGTATTTTTTGAGTGTTTATATTTTTTAATTAAAAAAAATTTTTTTTTTGCTATAGGGCACAGGCACTTGCCAGAAAGACAGAGAGACAGTAAGCGAGAAATCTCAGCCCAGGGGGATGGCCACACCACAATCTCTTCTCCATTCTCCTCTTGGGATCTTGGGCATGCATGCACATGTGCCCAGGCTGAGTTTAAGCCACCAGGTCCAGGACTCTAACTGTGGTTGACTACATGGGAGTCCAGCGATGTAGCCATTATGCTATCTGCTGATCCCCATTGTATTTTGATTTGCATTTCCATAATTATCAGTAATTGAGCATTTTTCAGATAGTCGATAATCATAAGTTTTCTTTTGATAAATATCTGGTCATATTCATTGCCTATTTTTCCATCAGAACAGTTTTATTTTGTTTTGTTTTTGGTGAGTTTTCTGAGCTTCTTGTATAATCCAAGGCTTTTAGTGGTTTTAAAATTTATTTATTTCCAGAGAGAGAGAGAGACAGGGGTCCCTTCAGCCTCCTAGTCAGCCAGGATCATGAGGGTGCATGGGCATACCTGGTGTATTCAGGTCAATCTAGGATCCAAACCTGAGTTTCCAATGTGACGCCAATAGCATTCAGCAGTGTCTGCTATCTGCACTACTGCAGATAAGCCAAGTTCTTGTTATTTATTCCTCATCAGCTGGATAGCTGAAAAAATTCTCTCCCATTCTGTAGGTTATCTATTTATTCTTTTGATTGTTTCCTTTATGTTGCAGAAGCTTTTTAGTTTGATATAATTCCACTTGTCTATTTTTGCTTTTGTTGTTTATGCTTTTGAGGTCTTATCTAAAATCTCTTAGCATATATCAATGTTCTGAAGGATCCCCTTTATGTTTTTTTTTTTAGTAAATTCAGTTTGAGCCTTAAATATTTAATCCTTTAGTCCATTTTGAGTTGATTTCTCTATATGTTTAGAGATAGCGATCTAATTTCTTTCTTCAGTGTATGGAAGACCAATTGTCCCAGCACCACTTATTAAAGAGACCATCCTTTCTACAATGAATGTTCTTGATATTTTTGTCAAAAATCAATTGGCCATATGTATGCAGATTAGTTTCTGGGCCCTCTATTCTGTTACATTGGTCAATACATCTGTTTTTATGCCAATACCTTTTATGTTGACTCACACATTTTCTATTTTTTGGTGCTCTTCATTCCTTTTGTAAATCTAAGTCTTCATTGTGTGTTTTCATGTAATATGAAAAACTTCCTTTATCCTATCTGTAGAGCAGAATCAATGGTACTTATATAAAATTGTATTAGCCTTTGGTCCAGCTAAGCAGCTTTAACAGTTACAGTGACAAGTGCTGCTAAGTTCCTGTACTCTGCCAGCTAGAATAACATGGAGGTCCTGGGTTCAATTTCCAGAACAACATAAAAGCTAGACATAGTGGTGTGTGCCTGTATTCTCACTGACTCGGGAGTTTGAAGCAGGAGGATTACAGACTTGAGGATGGCTTGAGTAACATAGCAAGACCCTATCTTAAAAAAGATTCAGATATGTGTCTCTATTGTGGGCTGAAGCAGATATAGTGCCTTGGCCAGATCATGTCTAAAAAAAATATAGGGCCAATATTTGTGTGTATGAAAACATTTTTTTGAACATCTTTTGTTCTGGCTTTAACACTTGAAGAGAATTTTCAGTAGATAAAGAGTTCTCAGTTCTCACTTTTTTCTCAATATTTTAAAGATACAATTCTGTTATTTTATTGTTGCACAGTTTCCAGTGAGAAGTCAAGATATTTATTTTCAGTTAAATATGGTGTGTTCTGTATCTCTGACAGCTTTTTAGATAGTCTCTTTATCACTGGGTTTTGGCAATTTGATTATGATGTTCTCTGTATGATTGCTTTTATGTCTCCTATCCATTCTTTTTGCACAATCTTGCCTTGGTGATATAGAGTCTTTTGTGATCCAGACAAATTTTGTAATTACTTTTTCTAACTCATGAGGAATGTCACTGGCAATCAGAATCTCATTGAATAAACAAATTAATTTGAGTAGAATTGACACTTTGATTATATTGATTCTTCCAATCCAAGAAAACAGAATATCCTTCTATTTTCTTGTATCACACTCAATTTTTTCTTTTCAGTTTTCTTGTAGAGCTCTTTCGCCTCTTTGATAGGTTTATTCCTAGGTACTTTATTTATTTTGTGGCTATTACAAATGGAATTGTTGTATTCAATTCTGTCTCAGTCTGCTTAGTGTTGGTGTATAAATTGCTATAGATTTTTGTATACTAATTTTGTATCCTGCTACTTTACTGAATGTACTTATCACTTCTAGGGGTTTTGTTATGGATTCCATTGGGTTTTCTATATATATATAATCATATCATCTAAAAAAGGAGGCAGTTTAGGTTATGTTCCTACCTGAATGCTTTTTGTTCTGCTCTCTTGTCTGATTGCATTTACTAGGATTTCCAGTTTGATTATGATGTGTCTTATTTATGGTTTTCATTACAATTTGTAAAAAATGGCCTCTTTTTGTTTTAATATTTCCCCTCCAAGATTTATTTTCCACAAATATTACATTGCTTGATATTATCTTATAGGTCATTAGAACACTTTTTTCTTTCAGTATTTTTTTCTTTGTGATTCAATTTAGAGAATTTCTATTACTATGTCTTCAAGTTCAATGATTTTTTCTTATGATATGTCTAACTTGCTATTTATTTATTGATTAGATTTTTGCTGTAGGGTGCATGTGCTCACCAGAGAGGAGAGAGAGAGTCAGAAATCAACCCCTAGAGGGGATGGCCACACCATATTTCTTTTTCTTCATTCTTCTCTCAGGATTTTGGGAATGCACACACATAGGCCTGGTGTGATTTTCAAGCCACTGGGTCTAGGACTCAAATCGTGGTTGTCTATGTGAGAATTCAGCTGCCTTAACCATCATACCACCTGGTGGCCCCATCTAACTTGTTTTTATAGAGACCATTCAGTATATTTTTAAATTTCAGCTAGTGTATCATTTTTTACTTTAATAATTTATTATTTTCTTATAACTTCCAGTTCTCTCCTCCTTATGCTCATGCTCTTTTTCAAATTCTTGGATATATTCATAACTCTTAAAAAGTTCTTGTCTTCTAATTATGACATCTCTAACTTTCTTGGCTCTGTATGCACTGACTGATATTTCTCCTAATTATGGGAAGGATTTTTCTGCTTCTTTCATTCTAATAATTTTTGAATGGTTACTAGATAATATAAAAGTTAAATTGGTGAGTTTCTGGATTTTGTTGTCTTCTTTCAAAGAGTGTTGACATTTGTTTTGGTGGGGAGTTATTTGCAAATCAACTTGATCTTTTAAAGACTTTTTTAACTTTAGGACTTTTAAAAATTAATTTAGGTAATCAGTCTATATAATTCATTTTAAAATTTAATAAATGTAATATATTTGACAGAATATCATCATGCTGCAGTCCTTCTCCTAGTCTCCTAGACTTTCAGGATTAACGGTTTACACAGGCACACCCAACATGTTCAGGTTGATTTGGGATCTGATCTCATTTTTCCACTTGACTCTAATATCACACAATGGTACCCTACTACCCGTGCCATCATGGTTGGGCCATCTTCCTTATAGGGCTTGTTTATTTCTACTTCTAAGAAGTCAACACTCTGGGTTTTCTGCAGAATATCATGAGGACTCTCTCTTTTGGCTGGTTGAAACTCAAATGTGTCCTAAGACCATATCATATTTAAGAGTTCTTCAGATCACAGTTCTTATATGTGTTTTCTTTTTCTCCCCCTACTGTGTTCTTTGTCCAGTCATATGAAAGCATGCCCTATGCAGGAAGCCTCAGAAATTTTTACATAGTTTGTGGAGATCTTTATCTTTCGAACTGTCTGGTAACTTCCCAGACCCTCTTACTTCTGATTTCTATTACCTCAATGCAGTAAAATCATTGTCTTCTTAGATTTCTCTTCACCATGCTGTAGTGTGGAAACGGTCTACAAGCAGAATTCTTGGGCTACCCTACTTTCATGTATTTACCTTCTCTCAGAGTTAAAAATATCTAGGTTCACCTATTATATAGTGACAGAAAAATAGTTGTTTTATATTTTGTATAGTTCTGTAGTTGTTAATAAAGCAGAAGGGAAAATTTCCTTCTACTATTTTGTTTCCTAAACAGAGTTCTGTGTGTTCTAAGACCTTAGAAGAAATAAACAAAAATTGGTTGTTCAGTTTTCACTTCTCTTTTCCTTAGAATAGAAATGCATTTTGGGGGATTTAGCTGGAAGGTAACTCCACATTACAGACACCACTGTTCAGAATCACTGTTCCCTTGACAACAATGACTCCATTACTAGTCCAAGCATCCTCCCTGCCTCTACCTTCCTTTAGAATAAATCTCCACCATGTAACATCTTTGAATCTTATGCAAATGTCATCAGTCTGACAGACAAACCCAGGCATTTCTGCTCATAGTACTTGGTATGGCCCATGTTTAGGAGTTTCAGCCTTAATCCCAACCTATGTAGATGTATAATGCTCTTGATTATATCTTATGTCTAATGAAAATCTGTCTTATCATTTTTCCATTGCATTTTTCAGTTATGAGCACTTCCTGTTGCACATGAATAAATAAGTCAGGCATTGTAGAAACTTGATTGCAAAAAAATAACAGCAGGTTACTACTATATTAAAACAGGTAGATTTTTTTTATCTGTTTGATATTAAAATTGGCATGTTTTTTATCTATTTGATTTTAGGTAGTTTGGTTTATGGGTACCTTGACTAAGAAGCGTACTCTGAATTCTTAGTATTAGTTACCTGATATTTGTAGTAGCTTCGTCTTTGATGCACTGTATCTTCTCAAAAACGTAAATTCCTGCATGTAACCCTCTATGAAACCCCTAAAGTTCTTTCCCCAGTTGAAATTACAAAAACTGAAAGAAATGCATAATAGCAAAGATGCCATAATTTATTATATTTTGAGACTGAAAAACCAGGAATTATGGTGATTGAGAGGACTGCTAACGTCCTAAGCTTTGGACCTCTCACCTTGATGAGAGCACGACTCACAAAAGGAGTTATTAAACAAAATCTATGTGAGTCTGTTGTTTTGAATCAAGTTCTGGCAGCTGACCCCATCAGACCAAACAAACATGGAGTCACTGAGGCTAATGGTTCCTGAAGAAAAGTAACCCTGTTGCTTCTGTGTCACACTTGGGCATGAGGATCTTTGTTACATCTGGAAACTGCACTCCTGTGGTCTGCTCTCTGGGGAGCTACCATAGAACCAGTCCTTTCCCAAGCTTTTCTATTGCCCTAGGCCCTGCTATTGAATAGTACAAGTACTCTTAGATTTAACAGGGCTCTTTTCTATCCTGATGTGGGAAATTTGCTCTGCCTCTGCTCGCTCTCTCTCTTTTATTTTTATTCCAGGCCTTGCCTTCTCTCTCAAAGGCAATATATTCTCTCCCATATTTCTGAGGAATAAGTGTTGAGGTCATGGTACTAATATTTGTGCACTATCATCAGCCTTGAGCTACAAAGACAAAAGCATCTGGCTCTTTGAAACAGAAAAGTGATAATTACACAAAGAAACATACACACTCACACATAGATGAATATCTCAATAATTTACCCTACCACACATTTAGTCTCAGTTCAGTTGACTTCTGAGTGGTCTCACACATGGTTACTGTGCAATATTTTCTAAATAACTTTAACTATTTATAATATTTAATATGTATTATTTTGAAGTCTGTATTAACTTTTATAATATATTGTTTACAGCTACTACAACTGATTTCCATTTGCTCCATGGGAATAGAGCCTGAAGGAGAAAGGCAGATTGGGTAATTTTGTAAGAAATTGAAATGTATCCCTCTGATGATTTGGGCATATAAGCCAAAAGATTTCCTAATGTGGCAGGATTTTTATTTCTTCAAATATAAATTGAGTGTCTACTATAAGTAAAATATATAGCACATTATTTTAAGTATTATAGGTAGATTTAAAGATGGTCTCTACCCTTCAGAAGCTTGAATTCTCACAAAATGTTTTAGCATGGTAGGTGTGCTTACTACTCTCCAACTTTTCACTCTTCTTTTTTTCTCCCTTCCCTGTACTTCCAACCTTAACCCTCTCTCTCCAGACCCTGGCCTCTCTGCTTCATTCTATCTATCTTCTAAATTATTTTCTTTGATGGCAATATTTTTCCATCTTAATTTTTATTCATTACATCTTTGCCCATAGCTAGAATGGTGGCCACTTCGTGTCTTTCTAGCTATTTTTTCATATTTATTTATTTAAATTATTTAATTTTATTTTATTTACTTATTTTTTGTATTTCTTTATTATTATTATTATTTATACATTTAATCACTATACATCATTTAGATTGCAAAGAGAGTTTACCCAGCATGATATACACCTCAATCCAGCCCAGTTGAGAATACTATACACATTCTCATCAACAAATAATAAACCATATCGCTGTCTCACAAATGTCTTACCTCTCTATATTTTTCCCCAAATTTCCTTTCCTACATTCTTCCCATCCCACACCCACATTCTTTCTACGTTGTCTCTAGTGTCCATAACAATTTTTACTGCTTTTATATTCCCCAGTCTTTCAGTCTCTACCATAGAGTGTGGACAGTCGGTATATGTTAAGTGGAGACATTCAATGTCATTCTTTCATAGCCTGACTTCCTTCACTCAGCAACACATCTTCCATACTCATCCACATTCATTTGACCAGAAAAGGATAGAAAGAGAGAAAGCAAGAAAGGAAGCTGCCAGTTTCAGGACTCAAACAACAGTCGGCCATCTGGGAGTCCAGTGCCCCTAACCACCATGCCACCTGCCGGCCTTTCATGTTTATTCTTGTTCTGAACTGTTCCTTTCATTCAGATTTGTTCTTTGTATTCATGTCAAAGTGCATGAACTCATGTGTTCTTCACAATAGTGTCCTGCATTAGGCTAAGTGACTGTTATTTACATATGAGAGAAAAGTTTATTAATCCACAACTAGGTAATGTTTATGGCCATGCTTTAGTAGGGGAAAGTGGAGAATACAGCAAAGATCTTCAAACCCCCATATGTTGTTCTTTTCCATTTCTTTATTTCTTTTTAATTTTTGAAGAGATTTTTGTCGTAGGGTGAATGCCCTAGCCAGAGAGAGAAAGAGAGCAGAAAGCAAGAAATCACTCCCCAAAGGGGATGGCCATGTTGCAATCTCTTCTCTTACATTCTCCTCTTGGGATTTTGGGCATGCAAACACATACCTGGTGTGAGTTTTAAACCACTGGGTCTGGGACTCGAACTGCAGTTGACTACGTGGGAGTCCAATGATGTAAACATTAAGTCATCTGCTGGTCCCCATCACATTGTTTTTCAAGACTTTTTTTGTGCATGCAGTATGACCCTTCATCGTGTGAAATGTAGTATTGTTCACTGTCATCTAGATTATTTTAAATATTCATTATCTTGAGTTCAGGAGCTGTGTTGTGCTCCTCTGTCTTCTGTCAAGCTAGCACATTCTGAGCACATGATCATTGCTCCGTACATGATGGTATATGATATAACTGCATAATAATACACTGGCAAAAACTAGTGCACTGGGGTTGGGCAGGCAAACTGAGCAGAGGCGCATGGTAGCACAATGAAGGAGGAGACACTACTGACAAACCTGTCCATTGTCTCTGTACACTTTGTACATTTCTACACTTAGGAGATGTGTTGGATGCTGTAAATGATAAGCCAGTATTATACTTCTCTTCTTACCTGCATGACCTTTTAGATTTTAGATTTCATTCACTGATGATGAAAATGAAGTTCCAACTCTGCAAAGAAAAGTTGTCACTTCCCACAGAAACAGACTGATTTGACCTTTATCAATGATGCTGGAAAATGTGGAGATTCCTCCGTAACCTCCATAGCAGCCCTTTGGTTCTGGGAAAGTTACCACGTTTCTTTCAGGGCCTCTCTCTTGCCTCTTTGCCTTACTTATGTGGTTCCTTGGGTTTACTACAGAGAATCTGAACATCAAGGGAGTGCCATGGCTTGTTGAGTGAATAATGTGACCATAGATTTTATGACTGAAATAGTTTTTAGTTTCCTAGTCTACATTTTTTACTTCAGAAGAAATTCATGTATCAGCTTTCTTATGCAGCCTCATGAAAATTAACACCTGTCTTCTCGCTGCAAAGAGATGCATTGAAGATTAATGTTTATAGAAAGGACTGAACTCTTTTGAATTAGTTGCCACCAATGAAAATGTTGTTATTATGCCCCGTTTATGTATGAGACAAGGAAAGTAGATTGATTGCATGATTTATTCAAGGTTATACATTTAACCAATATAAAGTTATCTAAGCAAGAGAGAAAACATGAGCACACAGAAGCTGTCTCCCAACCAAACATGCAGTTTTCACTATTTGAAAATATGAAAAATCTAAAATAGCTCCTGCATTATGTGAAGTGATTTTTTGTTCAGTTTAAGATTAAGAGCACACTGGAACATTCTATTTACTCTCTGCCTTGCACTTAAAGTTACTTTCCATAAAGTCTTATTCCAAACTCACCTACTTCTTAGATTAATCTTGCCTCTTCTGCTTCTGAATGTGGCATGCTGTAGAAGAAAGAATAAGGCCAGTGTGGCCCATGACAGTGACAAACCTTGAGCCCCAGTTTATACACCAGCAAAATAGAAGTAAGAAAGTCATAGGCCTTTTTTGACAGGATTGTAACCAAAGTGATTAGGCAAGAGATGTATTTGTAAATTAAAAACTATTACATAATTCTAGTTATAATTTTTTATTATCCTTCCTTTCCTCTGTAGACTCTGCCTGACCTTAATATAGTAATCTATTTGCATTATATTAATGTGTCTATTTGCAAATTGCTTTCTAAGCTTTCCCAAGTCCTTTTCATGACTTATAAACTCTCCAAGGACAGGAATATATCTTCCATTTCTTTTATATCTTCCACCTTCTGCTCCCACACCAGTGCATCAGCAAATAATGCTACCTTGAACATAAAATGCCCTGAGAAGCAAGTGATGGAAATGGACTGAATCATCCATAGACTATGACACCAGAAATCTAGACAGTGTCCCTCAGAAGAGTGTAAGCAGGAACTGAACAATGACATCACGAACTAAAGGAGCCTTTAGATGAAGTCACAGAAGAAATGGCTATTAGCAATGGCACAGTCTTTGGAGGTAAAGGCAAGGGAAGTGAAAACATTTCACTGCTTATGGACAAAGGCACTGCATTGTTTCCAAATTAAACAAACAAGCAAGCAAACAAAAATATACGCACAAAGAAGCATTATTTCCCTATTAAGTCAAAGCATGTGAGCATGAAAACTTAGAAAGTGGAGAGTTGTGTGCCTAGCATTGCCCCCCACCTGTCTTCTCCATGAAGTTTGTTGTTTTCTTGGGTATTTTGCTAGGAATCCATTACCACTGATTCTTCCCTAAGGATACTACTCTGACTTAAAAGCTCAAGCCTAAATTCAGATAAAAATCTCTTTAGTCCGTTTAAGAACAATGAAATGTCAAGAAGATTATTAAAACCAATAAGACAAGTAAGAAGATATGCAAGAAATCTCAAATCAGTAAATTTTACAAAATACAGGGTCCTAGCCTGTGAGAGATATTAACTTGCTTATGAGGTTTTTATGTGGCTCATGTTCTGAACCAACCACTTTACTTATTCCACCAAAAACTGCTTCAATTTTATAAGCATTTGCCTCACTTTCTTGCTTCCAAAACACAGAGGTTGTTTTCTCATCTTCCTGTTGGTTTCTGTTACAGGATTATGAACTCTAGTGTAAAGACTAATCGACAAACTAAACTAATCTGCTTCTACCCTAATAGATACAACCTAACCAACCTTCATTTTTTGTTGTTTGTTTTTTTGGAGAGGTTTTTGCTATAGGGTGCGTGCCCTCGCCAGACAGACAGAGAGAGAGACAGAGAGACAGAAAGCGAGAAATCACCCCCCAGGGGGATGGCCACGCCACAATCCCTTCTCCTCCATTCTCCTCTCAGGATCTTGGGCACGCACGCACGTGCCCCCAGCGTGAGTTTAAGCCACCCAGTCTGGGACTCGAACCGCGGCTGACTACGTGGGAGTTCAGCGACATAGCCATTATGCTAACTGCTGGTCCCCAACCTAACCAACCTTCTGTCCTCAAGATTCTTTCACTAACTTTTTATTTTTTGAGATTTTTTTTTTTTAGATATTTTTTTTTTTTTTTTTTTTTTTTTTTTTTTGCTATAAGGCAAGTGTGCTTGCCAGAGAGACAGAAAGCAAGAAATTATCTCTAGGAAGGATGGCCATGCTACAATCCCTTCTCCTCCATTCTCCTCTTGGGATTTTGGACATACATGCACATATGTGCAGCATGAGTTTCAGGCCTCTGGGTCTGGGACTCCAACTCAGTCATGTAAGAGTCCAGCAAAGTAACCATTATGCCATCTGCTGGTCCCTCTTTCACAAAGTTTAAAATTTCACGAGAGAAAACTTTTTCACTGAATATTGCCATAATTTGTGCTCAAGATTTCTCACATGTTACAAATAAATGGATTGTTCTTTTTCAAAAGAACATCTCATTTTTGCAATAAAAATTATAACCACACAGTGTAAATTATGCATATACAGATACAAGAGCTTCTTTTTCCATTCTGGAGAAAATTGATTCTTACTTTTTGAAGATTCTTACATTAACTTTCAAAAAACCTGTGGAGTTGAGAATTTGGATTCCTGTGTTTTCAATTTCAACTTCTATTGCCTACAATAAGGTAATTATTAGTTATCGCTTCATTGTTACTCTAGCTAGGACTTGCCTGCACTGCTATTGATAGCATGTTAAATGGGAAGTCATTTGCTTTCTTTCCTTGAAGTATAGGAAGTTTCATTGTGTCAAAAATTAGTACCTAGTTGAAACTCTGTGTTGTATCCAAAGACTGAATGAAAGCATAGACAAAAAGGCCCTTAAAAAAAGTGAACAGTTTCCCTAATAGTAAAAATTTTCAAAATTAAATACCACAACCAAGATAGATTTATAAATTATTTGGATTCCCTATTGCTTGCTTTTTTCGGGGGGGGGGAGGGACTTTTGCTATAGGGTATGTGTACTCATCAAAGGGACAGAGACAGAGAAACAAAAAGCGAGGAATTACCTGCTTTGCCCCTCAGGGGCCATGGCCATGCCTCAATCCCTTCTCCTCCATTCTCTTCTTGGGATTTTGGGCACGCATGCAAACATGTCTGATGTGAGTTACAAGCCACTGGGTCTGGGAATTGGACCCTGGTAGACCATGTGACAATCCAGCACTTTAGCCACTATACCACCTCCTGGTCCCAAGATTTCCTTGAACTTAATAGTGTGTGTTTTTAAATACCATATAATTTTGTTTATGAAGATTTGTCCACCAAAACCATCAAAATGCTAAACAGAACATTACAAAGGTCCCTTTTGTTGCTCCTTTTAAAACTTCATGTACTACCCTCTTACATGTTTCCTCACCCTAAACCCTGACAATCACTAATCTGTCTTTTGTTTCTACAATTTTCTTGTTTGAAAAATGTTATAAATTGAAATCATGCAATCTGTGACTTTTTTCTTTTACATTTAGCATAAATTCCTAGAGACTCATCCAACTTCTTGCTTTCATCAACAGCCTGTTTCTTCCTCTCTGTGGGTAGCCCTCCACAGTATGTTTGCATCACAATTTCTTCAAACACTCACCTATTGGAGAATATCTGGGTTGGTTCCAGTTTGGGGCTATAATGGATAATCTTGTTATGAACATTCATTTTTAAATTTCTTTATCGGTTCATGAAAACCAAGTTTTCATTTCTCTGGGGTAAATGCCCAAGAGTGCAGTTGCTGTGTCATATGATCATTTCATGTTTAGTTTTGTAAAAAACTACAAAACTCTTTTCCCTAATGGCTGTCCCATTTTCCATTCCTATCAATAATACATGAGTGATTCAGTTTCTCTGAATCTTTGCCAGCATTTGGAGTTGTCACTATGTTTTATTTTGGCCATTATAGTGATAGGTATATAATTGTATCTCATTGCTGGTTTAAGCCGAGTTTCTGTGCTGGCTGAACATAGCCAGAGGTGTTGAACAACTTTGCATGTGCTTACGCACCATTGGCATATACTCTTCTCCAAATCTGCCTTAGTAAAATGCTTTTTGTCCTTTTTAAAATTAGGTTGCTTTTTTGTTTATAAAACTGTGAGTACTGAGATTTTTATGTACTTTAAAAACTAGTTCTTTGATATATAGTTTACAAATATTTTTCTTCTACTCTATAGCTTTCCTATTAAACTCAAAAATTTTAAATCACATTTAATTTTTTATAAATTTATATATTAGCAAAGTGTGTGTTCACAAGAGAGAAACAGAGAGACAGAGAGGGGGCGGGACAAAGCACTCTCCGAAGTGCCATGGTGTGGATGCCATCCCTTCTCCACTTTGCAATCCCATCACAATTTCTTTCTTCTTTTTTTTGGAGAGGTTTTCGCTATAGGGCACATGCGCTCGCCAGACAGACAGAGAGAGACATAGAGACAGAAAGTGAGAAATCACCCCCCCCAGAGGGGATGATCACGCCGCAATCCCTTCTCCTCCATTCTCCTCTCGGGATCTTGGGCATGCACACACATGCGCCTGGCGTGAGTTTTAAGCCACCGGGTCCGGGATGCAAACCGCGGTCAACTACGTGGGAGTCCAGTGACATAGCCATTACGCTAACTGCTGGTTCCCCTCCCGTCACAATTTCTGAGTGTGCACACATGCTCTGTAAGTTTTTCAAGCTGTAGGGCTGAGACTTGAACTGTATGGTCAGCCAAATGGGGTCCATCTCCCCCAATCACCAGGCCATAGGTTGGTCTTGTAGGTTTTTTTTTTTTTTAATCTTCTTTTTGTGGGCTTTCAAAGAGAATAAAAAATTTGGCTAGATTTAATTTAAACAATTTCTCTCTTGTAGACCCCGCTTTTGGTGTTTGCTGTAACATCCTTTGGTTGGCCCTGGATTCCAGAGATTGTTCCCTCATTCTTTCCTAAAATATTTATTGTTTTACATTTTGCTTGTGTAAGTCCATGATTTATTTGGATTAATTATCCATGTTAGTATGAGGTTTACGTGGAGTGTTATTTATTTATTTATTTATTTTATTTTGTCCTATCAGCATTCCATTGCTTCATTCCCCTTTGTTGAAATAAGGCCATCGTCCCTCTACTTTCTTTTGTTCCTTTTTATAAAAATTCATTTGAGCCAAGACAAGGTGAGGGACCAGCAGTTAGCCATTATTGGCTATGTCGCTGGAATCCCATGTGTTCTACCGCAGTTCGCATCTCGGACCTGGTGGCTTGAAACTCACGCCGGGCGCGTGTGCGTGTGTGCCCAGGATCCCGAGATGAGAATGGAGGAGAAGGGATTGCATCGTGACCATCCCCCTCGGGGGTGAATTCTTGCTTTCTGTCTCTCTGTCTCTGTCTGTCTGGCGAGTGCACACGCCCTATAGCAAAAACCTCTCCAAAAAAGAAAAGATGAGATGACCAACAGGGGACATATATTGTGGCATCTCTAAGGTAGAAATGCCCCTAAACTGGATAGATGGCTACACTTAGAGAAGAGGAATGAGGCAAGACTGACCAAACTCAATAGTGGAATTGTAAGAGGTTTGGGGAGACACCAGCTTTCAAGTGAAATGCAAAGAGAGATCAGTTGTCTGCACTTAGGAAAGACCAGAAAATGGCTGAAGCTTCCAACAGAAGAGAGGTGAGCAGGACGCTCTTTGAAAGCTTCCAGCTTCCAACTCCCTGCTTCCACCTCAACCTCCTAACTTTAAGAAAACACTGAGAGGGACACAAAGCTTGAGATAGACATGGGGTGCTGCAATTCTCTTCATCCTCAGATAAAATGCTGAAATCCTCCCCCCCCAAACTCCAGGAATTTACCACCACCTTGGGAAGCCAATCAGGACCTTCCCCATGACTGACGGGCACAACTGCATACCTTCTTACCCTCTTCCCTCCCCAGGACACCAGGAGCAACTTCTTGCCACCTGTGCTGCCTTCTGCAGATCAGCTTCTCTGGAACTCCATGAATAGCGAATGTGAGTGAAGAAGTGGTGATAGGAGCCTCACAAAAAGAAGGGTACCAGGCATCTCTTCTCTGGGACAGAGGGCTGGTGGAGGACTGATAGAAGTCTCATGTGGTCCACTTCCAGCCTGCGGTACCAGTCCCACAAGCCCACACAGGCAGCTCCCACTGGATCTGGCCAAAGCTTTAGCCCCTCCTTCTAGCTATACAGATGTACACGGACTGGCAGGTCCACGTAGTTTGTGCCAGCAGTCTCACTGGTGGAAATGGGGTCAGACTTACACATTTTAACCCTGCCACAGGCCCAGGAGAGACACAGCAGCTCTAGTCTTGCTTCCTGCTAAGATACCTGTAGACTGACAGATCCATGCAGTTTGTACCACCAGACTCATGTTGGTTGTGCCACAGGACCCACACTACTTGTACCACCAGGTGTACACTATTCAATCATGATCTTGAATCCTATTCCTGGGCTCCAGAGAACAGATGTACGAAGCTCCAGCCCCACCCTGCAGCTGCATGGCAATGGAGCATAGTTCCCACCCAGCCTCAACAATGTCCTTGAAAAAGGACATTCTAAGCTCTCTCGCATGCCACAACAATCGCTGCTGTGCCCACCTACACCAAACTACCTGCAGTTGGGTGCTATAAAGATAATGAAATACTGAAATGGACAGCTTTCTATATCTCTAGGGATTGCATACAGATTGCTCACTAAACAACTAATCAAATCCAGAGTCGCAACTTCTCAATCAACACCTGCATCCTTCCTGTGGGTAACTTACCCAAGACTGAAGTCATATTCTGACCTGTTTCCCTTTGAGAATACTACTCCCTACATAAGACCCAAGAACTCAGGCAACCATCTTATAAGGAAGCAGTCACCTCAGTTTGAGGGAACCTGTCACTTCTACAGGTAGAACACCAATGCATAACAGTAACCTTACCTAGAATCCCCAAACACTGATGTGGAGGCCCCCTGCACTCCATTGGTGTCTCTGAAAATACACAAAATCTTCAATAAATGAATGAAGACCTGAATGATGAAAACAAACTAAAATAACAAAATATTACTACCATAAAACCTAATCCAGAAATTAAGAAGTAAGCATTCTATCAGATATTGAAAAAGCAATGCAGAGAAACAAGAAATGTGTAAAAACAAAGAACTGTCTCTCTCCAAATGAACACACTAATTCATACTAACAATGGAAAAATGTCAGGAAATCACAGCAATGTCAGAAGTGAATTTTAGATAATTGATAATAACAAAAGTCAGCAAAGCACAAAGAACACAGACAATTTCAGTTGAGAAAAACAATACATGCTATGGAAGAGAAATTAAACAGAAAGATATTTTTAAAAAAGAACCATACAGAAATCCTGGAGGTAAAGAATACAGTACAGGAAATTAAAAAAAAAGTTATAGAGAGTCTCAAAAAAAGGTTAGGTCATGCAGAAGAAAGAATCTCTGAACTTGAAGATAAAACTTGAAATAGTCCAAACAGTCAAAAAGAAAGAAAATACAACCATTAAAAATAAGCAGAACATATGGGAGTTAAGGGACATGATTTGATGACCAAGTATCTGCATAATTGCGATCCCAGGAGGTAAAGACATAGGAAAAGCATAGAACTATCAATTTCATGAAATATTAACTGAAAACTTCCTAAATCTACAGAGAGATACAGCTATCCCAGATGCAGGAAATTCAGAGGACAAATACATCCAACACATTATTTTCAAAATATCTCAAGTGAAGATAAAGAGAAAATCACAAATAGAGCTAAAATAAACACTTAAGTTACATGCAAAGGATACCCCATCAGACTAACCTCAGACCTCTAAGCAGAAATCTTAAAAGGTAGGAGGGAATGGAACAACATATCCGAAATTATAAGCACAAACTTATCTCAATCAAGAATACTATACCTAAAAAAAAATTCTTTCAAACTTTAAGGATAATAAAAATTATTTCCAGACAAGCAAAAACAGAAGAAAGTCACCAATACTGAACCAGCTCTTCATGAAATATGTAAGAGAGTACTTCATCTTGAAATGAAAGTAAGGTAAACAGCACCATAGAAACACTTGAAGCTATAAAACTTGCACGCACACAAAAGAAAGAGACATTATTCAATCCCTTCCTATATGGAAATTTACCAAATAACAAAGATAAGGACTAGCTTAAAAGAAAATAAGAAAACACATAACATCAGGAACTAGCCAACAAAATGGCAGTTGTAAATCTGTACGTATCAATAACATCATTGAATGTAAACAGATTAAACTCCTCGAACAAAACATATAGTTTGCTTGAATGGATGAAAAAAACAGGAGCCCACTAAATGATGCCATAAACCAAAGGCACTTGATAGATATGTATAGAACATATAATCCAATGAACATATAATACTCATCTTTTTTTTCCAATGACACATGGACCATTTTCTAAGATTGACCACATAATGAAGCACGAAACAAGCATCGATAAAGTTAAAGGAATAGAAATTATATCTAGCCTCTTTTCTGACCATAATGAATTTAAGCTTTAAATTCACACCAGAAAGAACACAAGACAATAAATGTAATACATCGCATTAACAACAAAGATATCAATGAATGTTGAATGTGAAAAAAGTATCTTGTAAAGTAGAGCATAACATCACGATTAAAACTCTCAAGGAAATAGGTATAAAATGTACATATCCTGACACAATAAAGGCTGTAAAGGATAAATTCATAGGTAACATCTTACCGAGTGGGGAAAAAATTAAATATTTTCTCTCTCAAACTTGAATCAAGGGAAAGATGTTCACTTTCTCCACTCCTGTTCTATATAGTTCTGGAAGTCCTAGCCAATGCAAACAAGACAGTGAAATGAAAAGCATCCAAATTGGAAAAAAAAGATGCTAAGTTGTCCCTATTTGTGGATGACATGATTATGCCCATAGGAAAACCTAAATAATTCACCAAAAAAATTTCTTACAGCAATAAATAATTCACAAATTTATAGGCTGCAAAATCAACATACAGAAATCTACAGCATTTTTATACTCTTAACACTGAGAAAACTAAGACAGAAGTGAAGAAATCAATTCCATTTATAATAGTGATAAAGAATAAAGTATCTAGAAATAAATTTAGACAAAGAAGTAAAAGTTGTCTATGATGAAAATGATTTTAAAATATCAGTAATGACATATAAAAAGACATACACAAAAGATTGGCTAGACATCCCTTATTCATAGATCACAAGAATCAATGCAGTGAAAATATCTATACTATCCAAAATGATCCACAAATTCAATGCAATTTCTATTAAAATTTCTGCAATGTTCTTTACAGAATAGGAAAAAGCAATTGAAATTTGTCTAGAAATCACAAAAGACTCTTTACCATTCAAGCAATACTATACTAAACAAAGTTGGTAGCATCACATAAGCTGACTTCAAATATATCACAAAGCTATAATAAGTAAAAGGGTATGATATTGGCACACACACACACAAAAGACATGGACCAGTGGAGCAGACTCAGGAATTCAGAAATGAAATAACAACATACAGGCAACTGATGTTTGACAAAGGTCATAAGATAATCAAGTGGAGAAAAGATTGTTTTCAATAAATGGTACTGGGAAAATTGGACTTCCACTTGCAGAAAAGTGAGACTAAATTCCTATCTCTCACCATTTGTAAAAGTTAACCAAAAATGAATCAAAGACTTAAATATAAAGCCTCAAACCATAAAACTACTAGGAGAAAATGATGGACAGACACTTCAATACATTTGAGTGAGCAAAGGTATCTTGAATAAGACCTCCAAAGCAATAGAGGGAATAAATAATTTGGGCAATGACATCAAAATCAGGTAAGTGGAATTACATCAAACTGGAAAAGCAAAGGAAGCAATAAATCAGGAGACAATCCACAGCAGGTGGGGAAATATTTGCCAACTATACTTCAGATAAGGGATTGATAATCACAATATATACAGAGCATAAAGAGCTTTTACCTAAAATACATAATAATCTAATTTTTTTTTAAAAAGGTGATTGATCTGAATAGACAACTCTCAGAGGAAGATATTCAAATGGCTAAAAATTGTATGGAAAAGTGTGTGATATCTCTTATCCTAAGAAAAATGCAAATCAAAGTCACAATGAGATATCTTCTCATCCCAGTCATTATGGATATAATTTAAAAGCAAAGAATAACATGTACTGGCAGGGTTATGGAGATAAAAAAAAACTAAAATAAGACTGTTTGACCCAGTAGTCCCATTATTGCGCTCATACCTAAGGGACAAGAAATCACTCTGTAGGAAAGACATGTCCACATCCACATCCACGTTTGTTGCAGCATTGTTCACAATACTTCAGTCACGGAATCAACCTCAATGCCCAACAACTGATGAACGGATTGGGACAATATGGTATGTATATACAATGGAATTTTATAGAGCCATAGAAAACAACAAAATCCTGTCATTTGACACATAGTGGATAAAGCTACAGTATCTAACACTAAATGAAATAAACAAGCCTATGAAAGATAAGCAATGTATATTCTGACTTAACATAATCTGAACGTCAGCTCTCTATGGTAGAAACTGAAAGACTCAAAAAAATAGAGATAGAATAATGATAGATACTATAAGCTACTTGGGGGGAATGGGTGAGTATTTTGTGAGAATTTTAATGAACACAACAATATATGTTAATAAGGG
>NW_006159513.1:531503-575154 GCF_000334495.1 Tupaia belangeri chinensis
GATGTATCCCAGCACAGAAAAAAAAAAAAAGCCAGTTTAATACATATAGTTAAAATAACTAGAACTACTATTAAATGTACTCAAAATAAAGTAATATTGTTGAAGAAGATGATTATATGTATTTATATATCCCTGATTTGATTATTATACACTGTATGTGTGCTTTAAGAAAAACCTTGCTATACTCCACAATGATACACATCAAACATATGTAAACCAAAAATAAGAATTTAAAAATAAATAACTGATACAAAATTATCTGAGCATATTTATGTGGGTCTATTTGTGGGTTCATTGTGTGTTCAATTCACCTGTATGTCTATTTCTGTGCTGATAGCATACTGACTTGATTACTGTGGTGTTATCAGAAGCCCTAATATTATATAGAGTAATTCCTCCTCTTTATTATACTTTGTCAAGCTTGTTCTAGCTATCCTATGACCTATGCCTTAGAATAAGCTTGTTTATGTCTACAAAAATACCTTGCTGGGATTTTGATAGGTAATGAATTGAACTTGCAAATTAGTTTTGGGAGAATTGACATTTTTACAATGTTGAAGACTTCAAATCCATGAACCTGCTGTGTCTCTCTATTCATTTAGGTCTTCTTTTATTTCTCTTATCAGTAGTTTGTAATTCTATGCATATGTTTCTAACTGTATCCTAAAATATTTCTTCTTTTTGGAGCAACTATAATTGGTATTGTGTTTTTAATTTCAATTCTTTCATGTTCATTGTTGTGTACAGAAATGTGGTTGATTTTTGAGTGCTAAACTTGTATACTGAAGTAGTATTCTACTACCTTATTTAATTCATTTATATTAAAAGATCTTGTAAACTCTTTATCTTACGTGAAAATCATGGCATCTACAAAGAGAGAGAGTTTTATTTCTTCCTTTTCAATCTACATGCCTGTTTCAAATTTCCAGTACTGTGTTAAATAAGACTGGTAGGAGTTTACAGTGTTACCTGACCAACGTTTTTAAATACACACTGCAAAAGTGGGTTATTTCAGAGGAACAGACATGGCTTGGTCCAGCTTATCGGAAGATCCAAGATTATTTAATGTAGATAACCAAAATAAATATTAAAGGCTATCTCTTCCCATTTAAGAACTTACTTATGAGAAGAAAGACAGTGTAATAGTTTTATGTTGCAACATGACACTAAGTTAGATTTAGAAAAACCTGTGAAAAGGAAGATTTAGCTTAGAAGAAGAAAGTGCATTGTAGTGAGAATACTCTGACATTGCTAAAGAATGTCTCATGGAGGATTAACTCTCTTTTCTAAAGAAATTCAGAGGCAACATTGTCTTCTATGAAGAGGAACTGCTCCTCCCAGTCTCAGGTGGCCTCCAGGGAACTTTTTCATTCTCTATCCTGATATAGTAAATTCTATGATTATCTCTCTAAAAATGTGGGTTTTTTTTCTTTTATGTAATTACTAGATCATGCCTTTTTGTGCATGCATAATATAGAATAGAGAAAAAGTCCTCTGTTCATAATGTCAATAAATAGTGAATGGTCATGTTGATGATAACCCAAAAGCCACCATGGCTTGGCAAAAACAGAATCCTAAGTAGGTTTGATGGGTAATAAGTATAGCAACTAAACTTTAGTTGCTTTTTTAATAAATTTTTTTCTCCTCTTTTAACTATATAGTCTTTATTTTTCTCTACTCATTCCTTGTATTTTATTTTACTTTTTTTTTTTTTGGTATGTTCCTTTTTTTTTATTTAAAGAGATTTTTGCTGTTTTAGCTATAGGGTATGTGTGATGCCGGAGAGACAGAAAGCAAAAAAATCATCCTCCAGAAAGCATGGCCACAACACAATCCCTTCTCCTCCATTCTCTTCTTGGTATCTTGGCCACACACAAACATGCCCAGTGTGAGTTTTATGTTGCCAGTTTGAGACTTGAACCATGGTTGACTACATGGGAGTCCAGCGATGGAAACATTACACCATCTGCTGGTCCTACATTCCTTGTATTTTCTCCTCAAAGCAGTGTGAGTGATTCTTTTGGGTTATGGACAAAGAATAGGCACTTCCTTAGAGAAAAAGTCCTCTGTTCATAATGTCAATAAATAGTGAATGGTCATGTTGATGATAACCCAAAAGCCACCATGGCTTGGCAAAAACAGAATCCTAAGTAGGTTTGATGGGTAATAAGTATAGCAACTAAACTTTAGTTGCTTTTTTAATAAATTTTTTTCTCCTCTTTTAACTATATAGTCTTTATTTTTCTCTACTCATTCCTTGTATTTTATTTTACTTTTTTTTTTTTTTTGGTATGTTCCTTTTTTTTTATTTAAAGAGATTTTTGCTGTTTTAGCTATAGGGTATGTGTGATGCCGGAGAGACAGAAAGCAAAAAAATCATCCTCCAGAAAGCATGGCCACAACACAATCCCTTCTCCTCCATTCTCTTCTTGGTATCTTGGCCACACACAAACATGCCCAGTGTGAGTTTTATGTTGCCAGTTTGAGACTTGAACCATGGTTGACTACATGGGAGTCCAGCGATGGAAACATTACACCATCTGCTGGTCCTACATTCCTTGTATTTTCTCCTCAAAGCAGTGTGAGTGATTCTTTTGGGTTATGGACAAAGAATAGGCACTTCCTTGGAATAAAAAAGAGGAGAAAAAATAAGGATAAAGTATGGAACCAGGATTGCAATGAGCAAGGGGATATCTAGGGCAGAAATGTGTGAAGCCACTCACTCTCAAGCAAATACAAGTGTTTGGTCGGCACCTGACACTTTAACTGTGCCTTGGACATACCAGCTGGCTTCATCCTAGACCAGGTCCCAGCTTTCTGACTCATCCTTTAGTACCAGGGGTAGAAAGGTATCAACTAAGTGAGGAACTCCTCATCAATAGTTGACAGAGAAATTTTATTTCTAGTATTATGAGACTTCAATGTACTGAAAGAAAAGGATTAATTTGTAAAAATATAATGTTCATATAACCTCATTTCTTCACAGTCATTCCTTCCACAGTACTTTGTCTTCTTCTTTCATGATCTTGAACTTATAATATTAAATTATATAAATCATTATTTTTGGAGGTTAAAAACCAAATATTGGCTATTTCGTTGGATGGGTTAACCTTATTGCTATACAGAGCAGGGAAACGAACATGAGCTAAGGAGTCGTATCTGTGCTCACTCTCTAGGTATGTCAATCAGCAGCTCTGGTTGCTAGAAAATTACTCCTCTCAGGTTTTCTGATGTGTATAATGAGATTATAGTTATCTTTCAACATTATTTTGATTATTAAATGGAAAGATACCTACAATACTAATAATATACTATCACTAATTATCATTATCAGCTATATCTGATTTTTTTAAGAAGCTGCAGGGTGGAAGTCCAAGGCAGTGATGGCAGAGCAAATATCAGGGCAGACGTGTAGTGAGTGTCCTATGGTGCTTTAGATTAGCGATTTCCCAACCCATCAAATTCTAAAACAATTAGTCCTGGGAGGAGCTGACTATTTCTAATGACCTCCACAGAGAACACAATGTGCTTCCCTAGATGGCAACAGAAGTCCTTCTGACTTTACGTCTTATAATTGTGTATCAGAATCTGTTTCGAGCATGTTTTCCTTTTCCAACAAACATTCAAGAAGCCTTTACTGTATTTTGTCATTTCTTCCTAGAGAAGGCTCCAGGCTAACTCAATATGTGCCTTCCTTGTGTGCAAGGCAAGGCTTTTGTTCTAACCTCATCCTGTGAATCTGCCAGCTTGGGTGTGCACTTCAAGGAGAACAACTTTTTAATTAAAAAAAAGTCAAACAAGATTACTTAGTTTTCTTCTCTTAAAGGTATCATTGTCAGTTCCCATGAAATCACTTTTCTCTTTACCTTTCTTTTAAGATATTTGAGTTTAGCAACACCCTCTGTGTCAATGTCTGGATAAAAAAGATGTTTTCTTGCCTGCTCCTATTGTTGGTGACTGCCATGGTAAAACAATTCATGCCAATAGCCCAGTGCTGGGTTGCCACTGATAAGACCCCCCCGCCCCCCGCTTTTCCTTGGTCTGGCATCTTGCTCTGATACATACTATAACAAAAGCTCTATTACTGTCTGAGGAGCACCTTGAGTGTCATCTTGGTGGCTCACAGCCAACATTCTGCCCTGCAGAAAGGGGTCCTTAGGTATAAACCAGATTGTATTTACTACTGAGTTGTTCAAGGAACCTTACCTTTCTGTACAGTCAAACCTTACATTTATAGCTTCATTATGACATCCTAAACTTTATTCCAGCACTTATATTCATCTGGATTCAACCTAGTTCACTCTAGAAAAATAAGCTTCCAAGGAAGCTGTTGGTATTTCAAGACTAAATATAACAGAAAAGTGCAGCGTCTACATGGGTTCTAGCAGAACTGTAACTTTCAAATAATTGAGGCCATTATGTTATTCCTATAATGTTGTCATTCAAACAATTGACTCTCAGCTGCAGAGAAGTGGAAGAATGAGTCTTAGAGGTCATTAATTCTAACATCCACCACATCAGGAATCCTTTACAAAAACTACCTGATAGGTTGTCATCAAAGCCTCTGATTAAAGCTTTTGTTGACTGGCAGATTGCTTCATTTAGCTTTGAAGTTGCCTAATTTTTACAAAGAATTTCTAAATATTAATCAGCCTCGATATTATCTAACCATTTTTCTTATTTATGCTCTGGGAAAAGCATACAGAATAAATGGAGCTTCTCTTGTCTGTGGAAACTCTTCAAGTATTTGGTGATAATTATATTATGTCTTCTGATCTTCAGTTAAAATAACCGTGGTTCCCTAACCTTTATAGGCCATAGCATTACACATCTGTATGATTCTGGCCATCTTCTTTACAGATCACCTGGAATTTTTTAGGTGATCAAATATTAACACATACATATGATCTGACCTGGAAAGGCTACGAAGGAATTATAATTTTCTGCATATGAGACACATTATACTTCATTAATACAGCCTCTTAACCACACCAGCATGTTTGAAAGCCTTATTACCCTTTTGAATCCTGGTAACTTGATTCTTCCCACCTTTCTCTAAGTAACTCTTTTTCCTACTGTGGATCTCAGTTTGAACACATTCTCACTAATATTCATTCCACGTAAACTCTCAATTCATAGTTCATAATTACGTTTTTGGATCACACTATGTTCATCTGTATTCAATATTTTTTATGCCTTAAAGAGCAGCAGTTACCTATAGTTTGTGGCTATTTATTTTAAACAGGAATTTTGAGTATTTTGTAAAAGCATAGCAATTCAAGGTATTTGGTTCTCATTTAATGACTCTCCAAAGAAACAGAACCAATAAGAGACATATATATGGAGAGAGAAAAAGAGAGAGAGAAGGAAATACTTATTGTCAAGAATTGGCTCACATAATTATTGGGACTAGCAAGCGCAAGATCTTCATGAGTAATTAGCAAGCTAGAGACCTAAAAGAGACAATGATGTACAGATGGTGTAGTTCCTGCCCAATGGCCTCCAGACTTGAGGCCAGGAAGGGCTAATGTTTCAGCTCAAGTCTGAAGGCAGTCAGCCGAAGAAGTCTCTCTTTACTAAGAGCAGGGCTGGTCTTTTTGTTCTCTTTAGCTTTTCAGCTGACTGAATGAGGCCCACTCACCCTTTGGTGGGGGTTGGGGGAAACAGCATCTGCTTTACTCAAGTTTGTTGATTTAAGTATTTATCTCTTCCAGACATCTTCACAGAAACACCCAGACAAATGTTTAATCAACTCTCTGGGCATTAGGGCACAGCCAATTTGATAGATAAAATTAATCATTTTATCATTGAAGTTTAAGGTGGAGCTTAAATTGTTTATACTAACTTTATTGTTTTTCAGTCTCAGTTATTCTTCACACATTTTCAAACAACCTACTAATCAAAAGGTATAGAATCCTCCTAAGCTCTACAAAATGATCCAGAATGTAGAAGAAAGAATGGTTAATGGCTTCTGTTGGTTCTACTAGAGGTAAAGCACATCTTTCACTTCTAAGAAATTGATTTTTATGGTTGGTATACACCCTGAAATTTTACTGTTATCCTTTGCTATCTGGAGTTTATAGCTATGTCTTTCCCTGACTTGTTATGCTACTTGCTATTCCTGAAATAATGAATTATTTCAGATAGCATAGAACTTTCTGTTTACACAATGGTAGGATGCTCAGTGGGAGAGGCGCTTGTTATGCTGTTTTTCCAGATAAGGACAGTTAAAAGAGAATTATAAGATTTAGAGTGTTATTAAGAACAACTTGGTGTTGGAGGACGGTGATAAATGTGATTGGTTGCTAGTGGCTCTCTTTTTTCTTTCTTTCTTTCTTTTTTTTTTTTTAAGATTTTTGCCATAGGGTACGTGCACTCATTAGAGAGACAGAGAGAGAATGTGGGAGGCCATCCCAGAGGAGATAGCCATGCCACAATTCCTCCTCCATTCTTCCCTTGGGATTTTTGGCATGCATGCACATGCACCTGGCATGGTTTTCAAGCCCCCAAGTTCAGGACTCGAACTGCAGAGTTGGCCATGTGAGATAAAGTGACTTGACAAACACATCAGCTGCTGGTCTGCTAGTAACTTACTTAAGGTTAGAAGTGATATTTACTTATGTAAGTATCAATTAATGATTATAGTTACCTATTTATTATCTATTTAGAATAGGCTTATGATTTGGCCAACCAAAGCAAAAACAAACCAATAGCAATGTAATCAAGTAGTTTTCGGTAACTATGTGTGTTACATAGCATTCCATTTTTATCTAAGCCTCTGAATTATGGATAAACTTTTAGAAGAGAAATTCTTCTCTACTCAATTAAGATCACTTAAATTTCTCTTATTAATTAAACATTAAAGTTTCCCTAGTGTTATAGTACAACTAATTAATCATTGAAATATGAAAATCACCATGAAGGAGACAATTAATAGCAATAATTTACATAAATCCAAGCCTATGCCATGGTGATCGAGATTAGAAATATGTGAAAATTGAACACCAGTAGGAGGAGAGGGAAATTGTGCATTGTTATATATGTTAACATAAAGGGACAGACCTTCTACTGATTTTATTTTTCTTTCTCTTAACTATTAAAATTCTTAACTCACATGTGTAAATTTGACAGGTAAATTTCAAATTTGTTAATTCTATAAAAGCAATGAACTGAATTCTTCTTGAAGTAAATTGTATTCAATATGAAGTCAAGTTCTAAGAATTTTTGCAATTTGAGACACTGAAAAAAACCACATATCACATTTAAAAAATATCTTTTGACATAGTTTTCTTATTATTGTTTTTCAAATAATAAAAGAAATCTGCTAAAGGCTTGATCAAAGTCTCCTTATAATGGAGTTCTTTACTGGTACTTAAACCCAATACTTGAAATACATAATTAAATTGGTTACCAAGGCATTAACATGAGAGGTCAGTTAGGACAACGAATCATAACTTACACTTACCTCTACCTTAAAAACTGGTGCTGTAAAGAGAGATTCCCACGATTTTCATTGTTCGTTTTTAGGTTTTTGCCATTGGGTGTTCACTGGAGAGGAGAGAGACTGAAAAAGACAGAGGGAAAATGAGAAATTACACCCCCATGGGGATGGCCACACCACCATCCCAACTCTCCTCCATTCTTTTCTTGGTATTTTGGGCACATATGCACACACACACACACATACATACACACACACATACACAGAGTGTGATTTTTTAAGCCATCATGTCTGGGACTTGAACTGCCATGTGGGAATCCAGCTGCCTTAATCTCCACACTAACCGCTGGCCCTTCACTGGGTGAAGACATTACAAATAAAATAGTGTGGGAGAAGGAAGCACAGTCAGCCTGCTGTGACAGGGCTCATGCCACCACTCTGTAGATCAACCCCTCTCCTTGCTCACTCCCAGGCACAGGTCCATGAACATGGGTGATGAGAATCCTGGCCTGAATTAAACAATGAAAGGAGGATTTCTAGCTGTTGTAAAGCTTAAGAAGTGTTAGCATTTCTTTTGTTGGTGTGTGCAATTAATCATCCACAATCTGACCGTAATTTTTTCTTCTCTCTATTTCTTTTTAACTGCCAGAGGGCATCTGCACTCACAAGAGAGCCAGAGACACAGAAAGAGAAAGAGGAAGAAAGCATCCCCCAGTGGGGTGTTTTTATGTTGCAATCTCTTCCCTTTCATTTCTCTATCATGTCAGGATTTTGGCCACTTACGTACAGCCATTACTGGCATAGATGTGGAAAAACGTTGATCTGCAATCTGCTAGGTTACAGGTAGGAGCCAAATTGTGGAGAACATTGATAAGGTTAGTGCAGAAAGCAGCATCAATTATTTCTCACCCTCAGGTTTATCCTAGAAAGCAAGAGTATCATTATATATTCTACTAAGGATAGGATGAGTTAAGCAAAGTATCATACGTTCTTACAAGAAGGGTCACAGAAGAGAAAGAGCATGTATCTGAAGATTTTCTGTCAATATTCAGTCATGGTTAAGTGTTTGGAACATTTTGAGATGTTCCTTGCCAATCAGGTTGTGGGGGAAAAAGAATTAGAATTAGTCCTTATTGTTCATGTAGTTGATTTATAATTGGTTTCTGAGAAATCTGATATGCGTGGATATGTTTTGCCCTTTAATATATGCACAGGAAAAAGGCTGAATTTATCATTTCCTTGTTCCAAAATGTTATTTTAAAAAAAAGGACCGAAGAGGTCAAGTACACAGGTAAAAAGAGACATTAGAAAGGAAGAGTAAAACCGGTAGGCTCTGAGAGATTGTGGAGCTTTAGGCCTGAGTGGTGAATGCGAAGGGGCAGGAGAGGTAGAGAAGAGCTTAGTGCATTTCATCCTTTGGTCTGGAACAATAGAAGCAGACAGGTGACAAAAGAAAAGTAGATTTTAAGACAGAATGTGAATAGATCTAGGGAGACCACCACTGAAACAGGAAGAGGCAAATTTTGGGTAGAAAACATGCTGTTTTCTATATTTTGTGCCAATATCTGCAGTTTGTGTTGCCTCATAGATACAAAGCCTCTGGAAGACTATTGATAAAATGATGAATAACAAATTCTGAAGATGCTATCACTACCTTACATTTGTATAATGCTTAATGGCTTTCAAAGCACTTTCATATTATTAGCTTATACAATTTTCATAATCCCTGTGAGGTATATAGGACGAATCATTTTGTGGACCTTATAAGCAATGAAATTAAAATGAGATTTAGAAATGCTTAATTATTTTATCCACCATCACTGCAATCTGTAAACACATGAACTGATACTCAGATCCTAGTTTTCTCATTAGGAATGTGAACCTCTTATTGGTAATCATATTAACAATTATTTCTGTTACAATTGTCCCTGCATATCTGCAGGGTATTTGTTCTAGGGTCTCCCATGAATACCAAAATCTGTTAAATAAAATGGCATAGTATTTACATATAATTTACCATCATCATCCTATGTACTTTAAATCACTTTTAATACCTAATGCAATATAAATGCTACATAAGTAGTTGTGATATTCTAGTTCATTTGCATTATTTTTATTGGTGTATTGTTATCTTTTATTTTAATCTTTGTATTTTTTATCTATGGTTGGTTGAATCTGCCACTGTGGAGCTGCAGCTATGAGGACTGCCAGTAGGTGTGTATATTATGGGTGGGCGTGTCATGCAAAATTTGTGAACGTTAAATCTATTTGATTATATATTTATATTTAAAAATGATATGAGAAGGTAACTATGTTTTAGAATTATTCTGTCAGGGCCAGAACTTAGTATTTTGCCAGCTTCAATTGCTGTAAATATCGTCCCTATTGAGAAGATGCCTGCCTTGAGCATTCTTCCTTCAAGACTTCTGAAGTCATTTCCAGAAATCCTAGAACTGCATCATATTCAGTCAAGGACAGAAACTTTAGAAAAAGTTTGTATTTTCTGGGCTGGACGTGGCGACATCCACGAGGAAGCAGAGGGAGTTTAGAAGCAGCTGCTCTTGCAGCTGCAGAAAGTTGCTGACGCAGGACTCGGTTGGGAAAGCACTGAATGGAGTGCAGTAATTTGGTGGAGAAAAGCAAAGAGAAAGCAGAGCTGCATGCAGGGAAAAAATGACTCAGAGAGTTTTCCCTACCCAGAACTTTGTTCTGCTGGAGTTCTCTTTAGCATTTTTGTCATTGTAAATTGGAGGCTTGGAATCAGCAAGAGACAGAAAAGTGTCTCCGATGAACCCCCAGATGGAGCTACTTTGTTTAAAAAAAGAAAGAAAGAAAGAAAGAGAGAGAGAGGTGTACTTGCATACAGAAAAAAAAGCACAAAGACTTGGATGGACATCTGCAAAGAAAAAAAGAAAGGTTGTTAAGTGACTACAGCGGGAGGAGCAGCATTGGTAGTCCTCTGGGGGAATTTCAAGAAATGGCTTTATGTTGTTTAGTTCTGTCTTGAAGAAGCTAGAATTTAGCTCTGAACACTACAAAATAAAATGGACTTCATTCCACTTATTTTTAGCCCAATAAATAAGGAGAAAGGATCCTCAACCAGCATATGGATGGCACCAATGGGAGGTCCTAGGATTGTGAAAATAATTGATAGTTGTAAAAATATATATATATAGTGAGTGTTTAGAGCTAACGATAATTGTATCTTTCCTAAACTGCCTTATTGAGATATAATATACCTACAATAAAATTTACTGATTCAAAGTATACAATTTTATGAGTTTCTCAACTTTGTACAGGCATGTAATCACCACCACAATTATTAAATAGAGCATTTCCATCATGACAGAAATGTTGCCTCTTGCAGTCCATCCCCTCTTCCTGCACCTGGCTCCTGGATTATAACCATGATCAACCGGTTTCTAATAACATGATTTGCCTCTTTCTAGAATTCATGTCTATAGTATCATATAGCCATCTATTATTTTGAGATTTACCCATTCTGGTTCTTATATCAGTTAACTTTCTATTGTTGAATACTATTTCTTTTTTATAAATACATCACAATCTTTTTAACCCTTTACCATTTGATGAACATTCGTGTTGTTTCCAGGTTTTGTCTGTGATGCACAAAACTCCTAAGAACACTCATGTGTAAGTTCAGGTATGAAAATGTGTTTTTATTTCTTTTGGGTAAATATTTAGAAATGGGATTGCCAGGACATAGAGAAATACGTGTTTATAAGAAATTACCAAATGCTGTCTAAAACAGATATATTATTTTACATTCTCACTAGCAAAAATGAAAGATCAAATTGTTTCTTCAAGTGATCTACTAGAATATTATTTAAAATTGTTTTGAATCTATACATAAATTTAGAGAGAGCTGATATAATATTAGTGATTTCCTTTATTTAGGTCTCCTTCAATTAACTTCAGTAATTTTTGTAGTTTTTAATTCCTACCTTTATTGTACTACTTAGAACCTGAAATACAAGATTACTGATCATAACAAGAAAGCATTCAGTTTGTAATAATGAACATGCTATTAGTTGTAGATGTTTTATTGCTATTCCTTATGAAATTGCTATTTGTAATATACTGAGTTTTTCATAAATCAGTGTACTGAGAAAAAAATAAATGCTTTTAGTGTTCTTTAATATAAAGAGCACAATTTAAGGGACACAAAAATGGAAAACTAGGTGTTGATGAGAACATGTATGCTATTTATACTGAGTTTTTCATAAATCAGTGTACTGAGAAAAAAATAAATGCTTTTAGTGTTCTTTAATATAAAGAGCACAATTTAAGGGACACAAAAATGGAAAACTAGGTGTTGATGATAACATGTATGCTATTATCTTTAACTGGTCTAATACATAGTGTATTCATGCTGAGAAAATTCATTTTGCATGCTAATAATGATATATAGTGATTGAATGTATAAAAAATAAAATATATAAAAAGATATGAGTACAATGATTTATTTTTTAATATTAAAAGAATATGGCATGTATGGAATAAATTATGCTTAGTCATGATGTACTGTTCTTTTTATTTATGGTGGAATTTTATTTGCTGGTTTTGCTAAGGATTTTTCCATATTTGATCATACAGGACATTAGTCTATAGTTTATTTTTTGTAATTTGTCTTTCTGTTTGGTACTAGAATGATGCTGGCCTCTTAAATGTGTTGGAAAGTATCTGTTTTCTAGAAGCATTTGCACACAAATAGAATTACGTCTTCTTCAAAGTTTTGTGTGAAATAATCTGAGCCTAGTATTTTCTTTGTGGCAAAATTTTGAACTATAAATTCAATTTCTTTATTTAGAATTTTTTTTAAGACTCAGACTATTTAATTTCCAGACGGTTCATAACCAAGAAGCACAGAATTATTTGATGTTTATTGCTGAATTAAAAATGTGAAATGTGTATTATACATATTCATATATAATATATAATATAATACATACTGTAATATATATATATTTTACATGTAATATATTTTACACATATTTACAGCATATAGAATTGATCTCTACATTTATTAATTTTTAATAAATTAAATATTTTTAGTATTTAAAAGCTTAAATAGTTCTTTAAAAGTTATCAGCCTATTCAGGTTATTTGTTCTTGAGTGAATGTCAGTAGTTTGTGTTGTTCTTCACTTACTCTAAGTTACGATTTTTATTTATATACTTTTATCATGGTATATTCTTATTATCCTTATCATAGCTATGTGATCTGTAATGATGTTTCTTTTTCATATTCATAATTTGAGGATTTTGTCATTTTTATCTGATCAGATGGCTAGAGACATATCAATTTTGATAATATTTTTAGAAGACCAGATTTGAGTACCATAAATGTTCTCTATTTTTTATTTATGTTTTACTAATTTTTGTCATCATGTCTATGATTTTCTTCCTTATGCTTAATTTATATTTACATTTTCCCTCTTTTTCTAGTTTCTAAGGTAAACACATACATTATTCATGTGAAATATTTCTTCTTTTTTATTGTAAGCCTTTAATGCTATAAATTTCACTTTAAGCACTGCATTAGTTGTATCTCAACTTTTTGTTTTGCTTTTGTTTTTGTTTTTTTGTTACTGCTATAGGGTGCATGCACTCACCAGAGAAGGACAGAGAGAGAGGTAGGGAAGGAAAATGAGAAATCACCCCCAGGGAGGATAGCCACACTGCAATCCTTTCTCCTCATTCTCCTCTCAGAATTTTGGGCATGCATACACCAACTCCCTAAGTGATTTTCAAGCTGCTGGAACCAGGAATAAAACTGCAGTCGGTTAGGTAGTTACTAGGTGGGTCCAGCTGTTCTAACCTCTATACCACCTGCTGTTCCAGTTGTATCAAATTTTTAATTTACCTTCATTGTGTTCAGAAAACACACTGTCAATCATTTCCATTAAAAAATACATATTGAGACCGGTTTTATGGCTAGAATGTGACTTATCTTGATAAGTTTCCATGAACCTTTGATAAGTAGGTGTATTCTGATGATGTGGTTGTAGTGTTCTTTGAATGTCAGTTAGGATTATTGTTAGTAGTGTTCAAGCATTCTACATTTCCTAAAAATCTACCTTCTCTATTAATATCTGAGAAAGAAGTGTTGAAATCACTAACCCAAATGTGAATTTGTTTCTCTTTATTCACTGTTACTGTTTATATGCATCATTGCTTTTTGTATTTTGAACCTCTATTATTTTATTATTTGGCACATGCTCATTTAGGATTACAATGGCTTCTTTTTTTTTGGAGAGGATTTTGCTATAGGGTGTGTGCGCTCACCAGACAGACAGAGAGAGACAGAGAGACAGAAAGCGAGAAATCACCCCCCCAGGGGGTGATGGCCACGCTGCAATCCCTTCTCCTCCATTCTCCTCTTGGGATCTTGGGCACGCACGCACACATGCTTGACGTGAGTTTAAGCTACTGGGTCTGGGACGTGAACCGCGGTCGACTATGTGGGAGTCCAACGACATAGCCATTATGCTAAGTGCTGGTCCCTACAATGACTTCTTGATGAATTGGTCTTTTTATCATTATAAAATGTCTCTGTCTCTGATAATATTTATTTTTAATCTACTTTGTATGATATTATTATATCCATTTATACATTTTAAAATTATCTTATTTAACTTTATTCATTTATTTATTCATTTATTTATTTATTTCAATTTGACTGAAAGAGCAAGAGACAGAAATCAAGCTACCAGGTCTGGGACTTGAACCCTGGTCAGCCATGTGGAAGTCCAGTGCCCTCAACCAGTACGCTACTTACTAGTCCTATATTATATCCATTTCAACATTATCATATATTTTAATTCAGATTTATAGAGGTATAATATATATTAATAAGTTAAAAATTTAATGGTATACTTTCATAAGTGTTGAAAAATTTATATGTGTAATCAACAACCTAATCAAGATAAAACACATTTCCACTATTGCAAATAGTTCCCTGAGTCTTTTTTGAAGTCAGTCCTTTCCCTCCATCTCTATCCCCTATGAATCCCTCATCTATTTTCTGTTCATATACATTTGCATTTTCTAGAGTGCAATATAAATGGAGTCAAATTGTAGTCATCTTTTTGTGCCAGTAGTATTAGTAACTTACTGATAATGGATATTTCCTCACATCGATGTACTGCTCCTTGTTTATCTGTTAGCCTATTGATGGGCACTTGAGTTTTTCCAACTTAGAACTATATGAATTTGTCTATGCAGTTAGTTTTCTGTATCCATGGATTCTGTATCCTCAGATTCAACTAATTACAGGATGAAAATATTTAGAAGAAAACAAAAGTAACAATAAAATAATACAAACAATCTCAGCCTCTGTAACACAGTCATTAGTATTTCAGACTACAGAACGAGAAACCACATGTTCCCCAGGGTTAGAGTTCCCGTACTGGTAGGTCTGAAGGCACTACAGGCATGTATGCATGTGCCCCAAATCCTGGTGGGTTGAGGACAGGAAAAAAGGACTGCAGCATGACGGAGCTCTGTGAAGGATGATTTTCTCCTTTTTATTATTTTTTTCACATGCATACATGACTAAAAATAACATATGGCCAGTCCCATGGTCTATTGGTTAAGGGAGCCAAATCCTACAAGGCCAACTGTGCCATTCCATTCTGGCCATGGAGGTTTGAAAAATATGCTAGGCACACGTGCTTACATATCAAAATCTAGATAGGGTGGAGAAATGGAGAAGGGATTGTGGCGTGACCACAGCCCATTTGATGGTGCTTTCTCCCTCTCCTCTTATTCTGTCTCTCTCTAGTGAGCACACATGCCAACTGGCAAAATAAAAATAAATAAATAAATGATTTTAACAATACAAATTAAAAAACAAACAAACAAAAACCATGGCCTGATGGTAAAGTACCAGTAACATAAGTGAACCTATGTGTGGAGGTTCCAGGTTTACTTCCCAGAACTACTCTATATATATATGGCGAGTGGGGTCTGTCTCTCTCTGATTCTCTCTCTTTCTCTCTCGTGGTAGAAATTTTAAAAAAATCTTAAAAAATATAGTTTAACAACTATTTATCTAGCAGTTACATTGTTAATTGTTATCAGGTATTATAAGTAATCTAAAAATGATTTAGAGTACATAGGAGGATTCACATAAATTACAAATACTACACTATTTCATGTAAGGGACTTGAGGATTTGCAGAATTTTGTATCCACAGGCTGTAAAGGTTGGCGATCCTGCAACCAGTCCCCTGCAGATATCAAGGGATGACTATGTGAGTATTCACACGTAGATCTTTCTGTAAACCTGCATTTTCATAAAATCTTAGGCCTTGGGAGGTAAACAATAGATGCCTTGGCAAAGCATGCATAAGTGAAAATGGCCACTGACTTAGAAAACAGTGCACAAGTAAGGTGAAGACAGTGAATCTGATCCAAAAGCAAGTTTTACCTCCTATGAACACAGTCCAGTAGTGGCTGATTCAACAGCAACAACAAAATAGTTCAATAAACCATGTCAGACAGCTATATATAAAAGTGCCAGACAAACTTCTGTGCATAATATACCCCAAGTCAACCTAAGAATGGGTTTACTATAAAAAAATGCAAAGGTTATATCTGTTTTCTTATCAAGCTTTTAAAAAATTACGGCCATAATCACACCAATGTCATATTTATTCTAGGAACTGAACCTTGCACATATTGCCACTCCCAAAGCAAAATATCTCTGCTCTATTTTCTAGCAAAGTGAATTCCCCCCAGAGCTTACTTCCTCAAGTTGTTCACTTTTGTCTTAATGAAGCTTAACCCTGATGGGTGCAACCCAGATCAGTAGCTTGGGTTTAAATGGAACGGAAGGGGGGAACCAGCAGTTAGCGTAATGGCTATGTCACTGGACTCCCACGTAGTCGACCGCGGTTCACATCCTGGACCCGGTGGCTTAAAACTCATGCCGGGTGTGTGTGCGTGCGTGCCCAAGATCCCGAGAGGAGAATGGAGGAGAAGGGATTGTGGCGTGACCATCCCCCATGAGGGGTGATTTCTCACTTTCTGTCTCTATGTCTCTCTCTGTCTGTCTGGTGAGTGCACATGCCCTATAGTGAAAACCTCTCAAAACAAAACAAAACAAAACAAAAAATGCAATGGAAGGTAGTGAGGCATGTTTTCTCAGGTCCTATTTTGGATCTGTAATGTTAGGGGGAACTTTAATAGTAAGAGCTGCCCAAATATATAAGGGTTTGAGAAAATATTTTAATTAGCCAGAGAAAATATGGTGAAATAAGTGCTTTACTCTTTGATGTTTCTTGTTTAAACCACACATGGGCATCAAGGTAAAAGTTCGTTCTCAGGGTGAAAGGAGAAAGAAAAGGTGTAGAGGGAAGTAGCCACAGGTCTAGTCTTAACAGACTTAGATAATATGGGCAAAAATAAGTTTAAATGGAGAAACACAGATCATGAGACTTTTAAAGACAGGAATTTTCTTTTTTTATGTTGTTTCAATTTGTTTTGGTTTGTATGTATATGTGTGCTTACCATTATCATCTTAAACTAAATAAATATCTGGCACATAATAGATATTCAATCAGTTTTTTTAAGATGAGGAAACTATTGGCTCACTGAAAGGAGAATGCAACTAATTGCAACATCTGATTGTGGAAAAAAAAATCAGGCAGTGGATTTTTTTTAAGAATTCCTGCTTAATAAAATGAATTGTATATGTTCTATTGAAACAAAAAGTTTTCACAGTTGAATAATATTTAAAATGTGTGTAATTTAAAACTTATTTACATATAACCCTTCTATATATATATATAGTTATTGCTTGCATAAATCAGTATATACTTTACCTTATTACTACCACTACTGGGATATATTACATTTGATTTTGCCACATGAATATAAGAAAAGCTAATAGTCATAAGACTCTTGAGAGAGTCAGGATAATTTAGTTCTAATCAAGCCTGGCAGAAAAATAAGTTGGAGTTAAAGAGTAAATAAGAAAATTACAGATTAGTGAGATGGTAGATAGTGATACTTAAAATAGTTGTATTTGTATTACTGTAATTCGATGTCTTTCACATATACTGTGTGAATTATTGCTGAGTCACCGTGGTAACCATGAAGGTGCTTCACTTTCGTGTTCATTTCTGTGAACCTGCTGTGGGTTGCACAGCTGATTGACAACCTCTGGCTGCTGAGTCTTCAGATCCACCATGAACAGCTCCCCTGAAGTACTCCCAACCATGAGTAAGCATAGCCAAATCAATATATTCCTACATTATGTGAATTCCTCTAACAAGCACCTTTGGCCTGAGGATTCCCTATTAGCTTGGCATTGTGCTTTGGGGACCTTATTTTATAATTTTTTCTTTCATTCACAAATGTTGGGTTTGCATCATGGTTGGAATTCTTTCCCAACATCATCTTCTCCTTCCCCTTTCCCCTTTAAAGGCAATCTGCTTCATCCAATAAAGTTCTTGCTTGCCTAGATCCATCACCATGCCTATCTTTTGCATACCAGAACACCTTAAATGGCAGTTACACTAACAAAGATCTAATTTTTTAACTTAAAAAAAAAAACTATGTTATTGTGTGTCATTGGAAGACTTATTATATTAACAGCTTAGATACAATTAATGACACCTAAGAAAATGTAGCATTTAGGCCTACCCAGGGCAGTAGAAAATGAAACATCACCATTCTTTAGTAAATTTTTCAGAAAATGTTCAGTGTAATTATTTTTTAAATTTTATTTAAAATTCAGTGTTAAGGAGAAAATGAAACTGTTGTCATTCTTTAATAATAAATTTTTCAGACAACTTATTGAGTGTAATTTTATTTTATTTTTAATGCAGAATGTCCTCAGGTCATGATCCTCCTGCTTTAGCCTACAGGGTTATTAAATTACAGGCACATACTGCTACATCTGATCTTTTATACATTGTGCAGGAAATAGAACCCTAGGCCTCCCATGTAGTCCCACCCTGCAGAGCATAGTGTTTTAAGAGCACATTTGATAATGGTTATACTGGTATTTCTTTAAAAAAAAAAAAAAAACTACTATTGAGCTATGTTTGACATAGAAAAAAGCTGTACATATTTAAGTATACAACTTGTTGAGTTTGAAAAGTATACACCATGAAGCCATCACCACAATTCATGCTATAAACATATCCATCATCTCTGAAAAAAAAATGTTTTTTGAATAGGTTTTTACTATAGGGCGCGTGTACTCAGGATCTTGGGCATGCACACTTACATGCTTGGCATGAGTTTAAGTCACTGGGTCCGGGACTCGAACCGCAGTCAACTACATGGGAGTTCAGTGACATAGATATTATGCTAACTACTGGTTCCTCTGAAAATTTTTTACAGTCTCTTTTTTTCTATCATTAATTTAGGGCTTTTTTGGGATAAGACCACTTAGTAGAAGACCTACCATCTTGGTAAAATTTTATGTACACAATATAGTATTATCACTAGGCACTATGCTGCCTTCAGATCTCTAGGACTTTTTGTATAACTGAAACATGGTATCTTTTGAGTACTATCTTTATGTTTCCCCTACTCTGCCCGTCTTTTAGTTTCCAAATGTAAGTGAGAACATGAAGTTTTGTCTTTCTGTGCCTGTCCCATTTCACTTAACAACATGTCCTCAAGGTTCATTTATGTCACAAATACAGGATTTCATTCTTTGTTAAAGTTGAATCATAAATTGTGTGTGTGTGTGTGAGAGAGAGAGAGAGAGATAGAGAGAGAGAAAAAGAGTGTGTGTGTGAAGGTCTACCAAACATTCACAAAAAATGTGTATTATGAAAAACTACACAGCAATTTCAAAATGTATTACACTGGGAACCAGTAGTTAGCATAATGGCTAACTACGTGGCTGGACTCCCACGTAGTTGATCGTGGTTCCGGCCCGGACCCGGTGGCTTAGAACTCACGCCGGGTGTGTGTGCGTGCGTGCCCAAGATCCCGAGAGGAGAATGGAGGAGAAGGGATTGCGGCGTGACCATCCCCTGTGGCAGGTAATTTCTCGCTTTCTGTCTTTATGCCTGTCTCTGTCTGTCTGGTGCGCGCACATGTCCTATAGCGAGAAAACCTCTCCCCCCCAAAAAAAATGTATTGCACCAAAATTCACACACATTTTAATTTCATTTCATTACAGGTGAAATGAGGTGATTGAGATTGAATGAGGTCATCAAAGTGAGTCCCCTATGATTGACTCCTGGTACACATGAACACATATGCTCTGCTCTTGCTGTCTTGATATTGTGATGCCTGTGCTGCCTTGGCACTCTACAGAATCCCCACCAAGAAGAAAACTGTCATTATAGTCCTTGAACATCCAGAACCACGAGTTAGGTAATCCTCTATTCTTTATAAAATTTTCAGTTTGGGATTTGGTTGCTAGAAACAGAAACCTGGCTGAAATAGCCCCATTAGAGAGCATGAACCTATGCTGGCCTGGTAACTTCACTTGCTTCTTCAAATATCCTTACTTTTCTTGAAATTCATGTAATATTTCTTAATATGGGACCTAAATGAATGAAGCATACTGGTTGTATCATTTTGCTTTTGTTTGTTTTTATTTACTTGTTTCTCACATTTGAGACAGAGACAGTGTAAACCATCATTTCCAACAGTGTCTTTTATTTTTAGAGGTTTTTCCTATAGGACATGTGCACTTGCCAGAAAGACAGAGAGAGACAGTGAAACAGAAAGCCAGAAATCACCCCCCAGGAGGGATGGCCATGCCACAATCCCTTCTCCTCCATTCATCTCTCAGGATCTTGGGCATGCACGCACACGTGTCTGGCATGAGCTTAAGCCAACGGGTCCGAGACTCAAACCGTGGTCGACTACGTGGGAGTTCAGTGACATAGCCATTACACTAATTACTGGTCCCCCAACAGGGTCTTGATGCTATGTTCCAACCCATTTTTTGCCAGGTTCAGATCATGTGCACATGCATGTCCAATCTACTGAGGGAGGTCTCTAGATTCCAACACAGACCTTTCCCATGTCAGTCAGTTTCACAGGTGCTAGTTTTACAGTTATACCACTATCTAGTCCCCAGGGAATTTTGGCAAAAGACTGTTCCCTAAAACTTCAATAAGTAAGCTAGCTACATATTTTAAAAGGTCATTACAGCTAGACTAAAGAGGAGAGTTTTTTTTCTGTTTTTTCTTTTTTTTTCTTTCTGTTAACAGTGGGAAGTCAAATATTTTTAGCCAGAGAATGATATTTAAATACCAACAACAAAGACGGACTGTAGAATTACCAGAATCAAATGCAAAGTTAAGTTGCAAAGCTAGTTTAAGCTGCCTTTTACTTTTGTTCTATAAAAATTAGTAGGAAAAATACAATACAAAGGAAGTTGAGTTTATCAAAATGTTTCGCTGCATCTGGGTCATAATAACCTGTAAATTCCTGACTGAAGGATGAATCAAGAGTCAATGTGATCGTTCAAATAGAAAAGGAGAATTGGGCTTGTTAGTCTTACGCTATCAAGGGTGGTTAACATCTTCCTTTACTGAAAACCAACTTCTTGTTTAAAGGTAAATGGTGACAGGGACAGGTATATGCAGGAGGCATAGAGCTCTGGATTTATTTGGCAGCCAATGGAAGTTTCAGAGCCCTGGGGGTAGTTCTGGTGCAACTGTGAGGAGGACACAGTCAACATTATCTGGCATTCAGTGGTGTGGCTATGAAGAACTTTGCCAGATACTTTCTTCACTAATCTGATAAGAAGAGGGAATATGCTGAGTAACCGATGAAGCGCCAGGGTCAAGGAGGTGGTGGCATCTTCTTTCAGGATATCAAGAAACCAGACCATGATGACTGGGAGAGTGGGCTGAATGAAATGGAGTGTGAATTATTCTTGGAAAATAAACAATTGTGAATCAGTCATTCCTGGAACTGCACATAGTGGCCACTGACAAAAACCATCGCCATCTATACAATTTCACTGAGACTCATTACCTGAAAGGGCAGGTAAAAATCCATCAAGGATTTGGGTGGCCATGTAACTAACTTGCATGAGATGGGAACCCCAAATCTGGCATGGTGGAGTACCTCTTTGACAAGCACACCCTGGAAAGCAGTGATAAGGAGAGCTAAGCCTGAAGCTAACCTCCCGAGGGCCACAAGGTGAGTTCTCTGGTCATCAAGGAGGTACATACATGTTGGGGTTTCTTTTACATTTCCCATATGTTGTACCAAGACAGCAACTTTAGTTCTTTAATTTGTACCATTCCTTCAAATAGAGAAATTTGGCACCACCACCACCCCAAAAATAAAAGAAAGAGACATAGGCAAGAGGCACTATTCACAAAGATTTCACATTTCAACTCTGTGATCAGTCTTGTTTACAAGCATTGAAAACTATCATTAAACCTTTGTTCCACTGATTATTAAATAAACTGGGGTCTGTTCTCAGATTATCAGGAAAGGCAGAATGATTTCTAGACAGGCATCAGTCCTCTCAGCCCAACCCACACTGACTAACTTTAATTTCTCAGTTGTAACCCAGACCCAAAGGACAGCAATGTTCACTGTAGCTCCAGGAGCTAGTTTTAACTATTCCTTTAAAAGTGGCTGAGGAGAAAGAGGTTTATAAAATCTACCGAATTCAAGGGAGAAGAGGAAAGCAGTGCACAAACTATAGAAAAGGGGCAGATGGTAGATCCTCTCAAAGATGAATCTGTTACAAAAATCAGATTTATGGGTGAAGTCAGTAAAAGCTCACAAGGGGAATATGTAGGAAGAACATTGATAATAAACTCATTAGGAATGTCTCCAAAGAATGCCTGAGTAGCAATTCAAATTCAAAGGATGTGGAGGTTTGATATTTGCTTCAGATGTGGGATAAAATGTAGGACATTGGGGGAGTTACCAAGGGAAATTAGAAGACAACTATTGGAAGGAAATTGCTGCAGGTAAACCAAGGATTGAGGATATGCACGTGCAGTTTCGAGATTAAAAGTTAGCAGCACAATGTATTGTATGTGGTATGATGCAGTCTCTGTAAAACAGTTTTATCTCAATACCTAAATTGAGTTTCTGATCTTGGGGACTAATAACTCTGTGCTTGTCTTACAAAGTTGAGGAAATGCTCTAGATTTCAAATATTCACACTACTGTGTCTTTTTATTGATGAGTTAATTGCATAGAAGAATATGAAATTGGAGGGGGAAATGCATGTTAACTAATATGAGGTTATAGTAGTCATTTTTCCTATGCTCTTTGGACATTTTTAATGTAAAAACTGTAAAATAAAGAAAAATAATTTTTCATCTAGAGGAAAAAAGTAGTTTTCTCAGTTTTGTAATTTATCTTAAGTTTCTAATTTAATTTTATTCTTACTTTTTTCTCATTAATGTTTCTATTCTTTCTGTGTTCCAATTTTTTTGTAATTCTTACTTTGAATTTCTATTCCATCTCACCCCTAAGCATTTTTATTTCTCTCTCTTTCCTCTTCTTTTCTCAGTGCAACTTCCTTTCCAAACAGAATTTTGGTTTTACAATGAAACACCAGTAAAAACAAGCAGAAAAGGGAATAGATAAAATGCTATTCCAATGCAATATATTTTCTCCATGTTAACTGGTTTTATTTAATATATATATATATTTTTTTTTTTTTGCTAGAATCTTAGTTGTGATTATTCTAAAATATGGTAACCATTCTCATAACAGTTACTTTAAGCCAAGCTACTCAAAGCAGCTTGCCAGAAACTTACCTTTAAGTGTCTGGATAAAGAATGCATATGAAAATAACTCCCTTGCACTTTGAAGCCCACCACATGCAGAGTTTACGTGTGTTGGTAATCATAACAAATGTTCGTTTTGTGTCTTCTCTCGAGTGAGCCAAGTGAGCCAAGTTCTTCAATTGTTTCATAAACTTTCTTGGGGATTTTTTTTTTTTTTTTTGCTTTTTTTAGTTTTTGTTTTTGACTGTGGTAGACAGAATTCTAAAAATGTGACTCAAAGATTCTCATTCCCAGATGATTCAAACAAACACGAATCTAGGTACTTCTGGAAAAGGAGTATAAACAAACATGAATCTAGGTGGTTCTGGAAAAGGAGTATGGCAATGGAATTAAGGTTTTTAACTAGTTAACCTTAAAAACAGAAGATTACTCTGTATTATGCTGCTGGAACAAATATAATCACATAGGCCTTAAAAACAATGGAGAAAGGCAGAAGAGTCAGAATGAAAAAGCAAAGGAGATATGAGGCAGAAGGTGAAGCTAGAGAGATGCAAAGCATGAGAAGGATTTTATTCATTCTCACTGGTTTTAAAGATGGAGAAAGGGAGCCATGAGCTAAAGAATGCAGGCAGCCTCCAGACCAGCAGTTAGCATAATGGCTATGTCGCTGGACTCCAATGTAGTCGACCACGCTGGTTCGCGTTCCAGACCCGGTGGCTTAAAACTCATGCTGGGTATGTGTGGGTGCGTGCCCAAGATCCCGAGAGGAGAACAGAGGAGAAGGGATTGTGGCGTGGTCATCCCCCTGGGGGTGGGGTGGGGTGATTTCTCGCTTTCTGTCTCTCTGTCTGTCTGGCGAGCACACGCGCCCCATAGCAAAAAAAAAGTCTCAAAAAAAAAAAAAAGAATGCAAGAATGCAGACAGCCTCTAGAAGCTAAGGATGCTCTCAGGCCAGAAGAGATGAAGGACATGGGGACTTCCATGTTGCAAGCAGATGGAACTAAATTCTCTCAACAGTCTGAATAAGCTTTTAAGGGGATTCATCCCCAGAGCCCCAGAGAAGAACATCTTAATTTTGACCCTATGAGGACTGAAGCAGGGAATCATGTATGACACCTTGGGCTAGACTCCTGACTCATAGAGACAACGTAACAATAAATGCATATTGCATTAATAAAGTTTGTGGTAATTCGTTATGACGAAAGGACAGAACGAGATGAGTTAGGTATGCAGAACATTTTCATGGAGCACCTATTATATACAAGCATCTGTGCTAGCTGCTAGATGGGATATGACAACAAAGTACAATCTTTTCCTGTTCTGTATTTTTATGCTTGTATAAAGGACTACATATGAGGATGTACATTTGTGTGTGCATAAACATTTATATACCATATCATTAGTGATGATGTGTTTGTGAGTATTAAGAAGGGAAAATGGGAGGCCAGCAAATGGCATAACAGTTACACTGCTGGACTCCCACATAGTGGACCACAGTTCGAGTCCCAGACCAGGCAACTTGAAACTCATGCTGGGCACATGTGCATATGTGCCCCAACTCCTGAGAACAAAATGGATGAAAGGGGATTGTGGCATGGCCATCCCCCTGGGAGGAGTGATTTCTCACTTTCTGTCTCTCTATCTCTCTCTGTATCTCCAGTGAGTGCACATACATGCCCTATAGCAAAAAGAAATCTCTCAAAAAAAAAAAAAAAAGAGAATAGAAAGGATATGAAACAGAATAACTTCAGTGGTGGTCTTTCATTGATAAGTAATGTAGGTGGTTGGAGAGTGCCTTATAGAGAGTGCTTGCATTGTCACCCAAAATTTATAGTAAATTTAATAAATTCATTATTATGTCTAATATATCTTAACTAACTTTGTAAATATATGTACATATTTTTAAATGTTTATCACAGATCAGAGCAAGGTAAGCTCTTCTTTATTTATTAAAGATCATGTCTCACTGAGACTTCTTAGTCAAGCAGAATATTACAATGCTGAATGTTACTCTCATCAGGGCATTCATAGAAGGATTAAATTTCAGCTTATACTTAGGTTATTAAGATCTGAATTATTTTCACCTATTAACACTCTATCCTGTAATTTTTGAAACAAACCAAATCAAAATTAAGGTTTTTGTAGATAAAAGTGATTGTACACACACACACACACACACACACACACACACACAAACTGACTTAATTTTAATGCTTTTGAAAATTTTTAATTTTAGATAAAATAAAAAAATGTTTACACAGATAAAAAAGCATAACAATTTCTCTCCACTTTTCCCCTTTTTGAAAAACAAAAGGAATAAGACTATGTTTCCATGATATCATATAGGAAATACATAAATTCTGCCGTAATTTTGTACTAGAGAAGAGAGACTCAGAGGTTAACTTTAGTTTTTGCAGGAATGGAGGGGAAGGCAGGACATAAAAAATAAAAAATAAATAAAAAAGTAATGTTACTGTGAAGATCGGATTCTGAATGATTCTCTTGCCTTCATATGGATCTATTTTACCCTGAGTATAACCTGGTTCACATGACCGCTATAATAAAAAACAGGATTATTTAAAATTCTTTTGCATTAGATTTCTTATTTTACGTGCAGGACCTTTGAGAAGATATCCCAGCCCCATTCACATTTTATTCCATTTGAAAATAAGGAGAAATGGGAAAATGTTGAGGTATTGTGAGCCCATGATATGAACATTTTCCAATTGTGCACTAGAAATTTAACATTCTATGTATCTGTTTATTGCTTACCTATTATACCTAACTTCTAATCTGTGTAAACACTTGGAAAACTAATCTCTAAACTAATTGAATACAAAAAATAAAGTATAGGAAGTATACCATACAAAACACAGGAAAACTATTGAAAAAAGTCTCTAAATATTTTGGGTGTTTTGCCTAAAAATAGAATCTTTTTAGGTTATGCCATTGGGCATGTGCACTTGCTGGAGAGAGAGAAAGAGAGAGAGATATTGAGATGGGGGGATGGCCATGCCATAATCCCTTATTCATTTCCTCTCAGGATTTTGAGCACACCCATACATGCACCCAGTGTGATTTTCAAGCTGCCATGTTCAGGACTTGAACTGTGATTGGCTATGTGGGAGGCCAGTGCCTTAACCATCACACCACTTGCTGGCCCCCCAAATTAAATAAAAAAGTTACTGCCTACTTTCATACTCCATAGTGATATGACTCAATTAACAGAGGTGAACTTATTTTGTAAAGATCATATAGTATGTTATTAAAAGACATGACATCTTCAACTTGCAAACAGATTTTATCCCAAAAGCTCAATTGTGAACTCATCACTTGAATCTTGTAACCTATTTCCCAATAGAATTGATGTCATAAGTGGCATAAATGATGGTTTGGATCTTAAGTTACTCATATAAACCTGCATTAAGCATAAAATGCTTGAAACACTGTGCATTTAAAATGAAAAAAAAAAAGGTTCAAATGTACACATAATTAAGCAAAACAGAAAAGAATGAATAAGTGTTTCTATTCATCTTAATGTTGGTGCTTTAGAAAAGCCAGGTTTAATTATAGAAGTACTATGGGACAAGACCCAAATATTTACTCTTTTGAGTTTTTAAAGGATTTTAGGGGCCTTTTCAAATACTTTATATGACATTTCTATTTATTTTTCTATTTTTACCTCCTCCAAATCATCATTTCTTTTTACCCTCATACAGGTCTACCATTAATCTTAAGCCTGTATTCATCTGCCATTTATGACCAATACCAAGTGGTTCAGGCAGAGACAATAAAAAGAAAAATGTTATCAACCTTTTCTTATCCCTGATTCAAAATCTCTTTCATTTTCTGAAAAAGAAATTAAAAGAAGGCATTAAAATGTGGTCCCCAAAACTCTTTAACTACACAGGGTTTAATTGACCAAGGACCCCAATGTTGTGTTTAGAAACACATGTGAATTTGGGCTGGGGTCACGGTTCCTATAGGTGTCTCCTAGTCAATGACTGTGCTTAGGTAAGGTACTCATGGTCCTGGGAGACAATGGACAGCACTGTTCAGATCAGGGTTCCCTTATGGCATTGCTAAAGCTGTTCTTGGCCCAGCTTCAGTAGTAGGAGCAGTGGGGAACCATTGCATAATACAAGGATCACTTGGGAGACTCAGGTTTAGACCCCTGATTCACCTTAACCTGTTGTGTGTCCTTGTGAACATCCATTATTCTGGATGTCTAGGAGGATGGGAAGTAGATTGTAGTATAACAAGGTCCTTAAGGGAGTACGTTTTTCTTTATCTCTCAAGAAAGAAAGCAAGAAAAAGAAAGGAAGAAAATATAATTTTTTAAAAACCTGCCTTCAACTGCAGAGAAGACAAAGAACTCCCACCAAACATTTCCTCCATCTCTCTTTCACTCAGATTAGCATTGCAGATGCTCTCCAGATTCTTTCCCATGTAACTCTCACAGTGTTTCCTTTGAGAAAGACAAAGATAGTAAGTCTTTGTGTGTTTTGTTCCATCTTGGTATCTGTTTTTCATAGGACCCCAACTTACACAAAATACTCTCTCAATTTAGAATTGCACTATGTCTGGGAGGGTTAAGTGAAAACAGGTTGGGAATAGAGAAATGGAAGTATATAGTCTATAGGTTTCCTGGAGAATTGGGAGAAAGTTTTAAGAACCCTTGGGTCTTCTTATTTACCCAATCTAGTAAGTTATCCAATACATAAGGATGTGTGCAGAAAAATAAATTAAAAAAAAAGAGGATAAATTTAATGCACATGTTTGGAAATTTATTTCTGGGGACTATATTCTGTTCCATTGGTCCATGTGTCTCTTTCTGTGCCAGTATCATGCTGTTTTGATTACCACAGCTTTGTAGTATATTTTAGGCTCAGGGAGTGAGATGCCGCCCACTCCACTCTTCTTGTGCAGAATTGCATTGGCAATATGGGATCTTTTATGATTCCAGACAAACTTTATGACAAACTATCTTTCATAGATCTGTGAAGAATGTGTCTGGTACTTTGATTGGCATTGCATTAAATATGTAGATTAATTTGCATAGAAATGCCATTTTGATTACATTAGTTCTTCCAATCCAGGAACATGGAATATTGTTCCACATTTTTGTGTCATTTTCAATTTCTTTTCTTTTTTTCTATCTTCTCATAGTTTTCTATGTGGAGGTCTTTAACTTTTCATTAGATTTATCCCTAAGTATCTTTTTTTCTGTGGCTATGGTAAATGGAATAACTTTTTTACAGTAAACTGATTTTCAACAAGGGGTACCAGTCAATTCAGTAGGAAAAGGAAAACCTCTTCAGCAAATGGTGCTGGAAAAACTGGATTTCCACCTGCAGAAAGATGAATATGAACCCCTACCTCTCACCTCTGACAAAAATCAAGTCAAGATGGATCAAAGATCTAAATCTAAGACCTCAAACTATAAGACTGCTCCTGGAAAACACTGAGAAAACTCTGGGAGACACTGGGATAGGGAAGGACTTATTAAATAAGACCCCCAAAGCACAATCGATAATCCCCAAAATAGACAAGTGGGATTACATCAGACCAAGAAGTTTCTGCATGGCAAAAGACACAGTAATTAGTGTGAATAGACAGCCCTCAGAATGGGAAAATATTTTTGTAAACTATGCATCAGATAAGGGACTGATAACCAGAATTCATAAGGAACTCAAGCAGCTGTTCCAAAAAAAGATGATCAATTCTATTAAAAGATCCGCGAATGAGTTGAAAAAAAAAAAACAATCTCTAAAGATGGCATATGAATAGCTAAAAGGCATATGAAAAAATGCTCAACATCCCTCATTGTAAGGGAAATGCAGATCAAAACAACAATGAGATACCACCTAACACCAGTCAGAATGACTAAGATTAAAAATCAAAAAAATGGGGACCAGCAGTTAGCATAATGGCTATATCGCAGGACTCGTATGTAGGCGACCGCGGTTCGTTTCCTGGACCCAGAGGCTTAAAACTCACATCAGGAGTATGTGCCTGTGTGCCCAAGATCCTGAGAGGAGAACAGAGGAGAAGGGATTGTGGCATGGCCATCCCCGCTGGGGGATGATTTCTTGCTTTCTGTCTCTCTGTCTCTGTCTGTTTGGCAAGTGCATGCACCCTATAGCAAAAACTTCTCAAATATAATAATAATAAGTGCTGGCAGGGTGTGGTGAAACAACAAAACCCTGGCTTTTGACAGGAAGTGGATGAATATGGAAGATTTATTGCTGAGTGAAGCAAACCAGACTATGAAGGAGAGGTATTGTATATCCCCACTTAATATATACTGATTCTCCACACTCTATGACTGAAACTAATTGACTAAAGGATATAGAAACACAGTATATAGATATAAATACCAGATATAGTGTGTGTGAAAGAGGAGAGGCTGAGGAAGGACACTGAGAAGAAAAATAGGGAGGCAAAGCATTAATGGCACAAAGAAATATGGTATTAAGTATTGAATATATTTTATAATTTTATCAACTGTAATAGGGAAATTTTCACCTGTTGAAATATCTATTTTTGTAAGCCAAATAATAATGTGATTGAATGTATAAAAGAAAATTCAATAAATAAATAAATAATAAATAATAATTTAATAAAAATAAATTTAATGAACATATATACATTGTTTTATCTGCCAGGAGATTAAGCAAAGTAGTAGGGGTTGGAATGTAGGTTGAGTATAAAGCACCATAACTTTGAGGTATTTGTAAGGGACTGAAAATTTTAAATAAAGATGCTTCCTGGAGTTACATTCTATTTGTATGGACAATGGAGAACTCCAGGAAACATCTTTATTCTTTTAGATTTCACTCACAAATCGAGAATAGGATAACATCTTAGAAAAGGATAACAGTTATTGTATTTTTTATGAGTAGAGAGTGTATATTTATTGTCTATAGGACATTTTCTTTAGCACTCATGCATCTAGGGCATAAAGTAATCAGTCAAAAGAAATCCTCACCATGGGGAGTTAAAAACAATGAACTTTTCTAAGAACCCATATGAAACTTGTCAGAATAAAACAACGCACCCACTCGTAACAGCTAATACTATGGAGTCCCACCCAGAGATTCACTCACCTACTGATATATTAACACCACAGAGTCTAGTCATGGTGCCACCATGCACCCACTGGCACCTGCTAGCTCCTTGGAGTTGTACCCAAAGTTCCCCTATGTACCTGCTAGCATCTGCTGGCACTGCAGAGGTACATCCTGACCCCCTGTACATTTACTGACACACGTGGCACCCACCTGTCTGTACTGTGGAGGCCTTTACAGTGTTGATGCCACTTTCTAGCACCACGGAGGCCAACTCAGAGTCCTGTTCATCACCAATAACAACCCCACCACCTCTTCTTTTTTATGCAACAAACCATCTGCTGGAGGAGGACGAAGTTATGCAAATACAGGCACTGGAATGGATAGTTTCTTTCACATCCTGAGAGTGCACACAAGTGGTGAAGCAAACGTCAGCCACTCCATGAGTCACAAAACTCCCTGTTCAAAGGTCGCATCCCTTTAACAAACAATTCATTAAAAATACAAGATATTACTTCCATTAGGCTGAATCTTCCACTTGGATACCTCACCCGGAGAAGGATTCTCACCCTTTACCTGTGGTCTGACAACCCAGACAACCAATACTAACAATGGACAACACCAAAATGTCAGAATTGGATTTCAAAATATTTCTGATAACAAAACACAATGAGATGCCAGACAAAACAGACAAATAATTCCAGGAAAAAGAAAAACAATCCATGGCATAAGTGAAAAATCCAATAGCAAGATAGACATCTTAAAAGAGAATACAGAAAAAAAAAAAAGAAAGAAGACACAGATAAATATAATCAGAAATAATAAGAATGGGACAGTATAAAAGAAACCAAAGGAATGCAAAAGATCATAAGGGGGTAGTCATGTGAGCATGTGCCAAAAGTTGGAAAACCTAGAAGAGATGGATAAATTTATGAACACATGCAATATTCCAAATTTAAACCTTGAAGAGATAAAAGCTTGAATCTAAAAACAAGAAGCAGTGAGATTGACACTATAATAAATATCTCCCAACAAACTAAAGCCTAAACCAAGGTGACTTCACTGCTGAGTTTGACAAGTTCTTTAAAGAAAACACCAATCCTCTCAACTATAATATTTCAAAAAATTCAAATGGAAGGAACACCCCAAACCTCATCTTACAAAGACATCATCATTTGATAACAATAACACGTAAGGACAAATCAAAGAATACACAGACAAATATTCAATCAATACAGATGCAAAAATTCTCTGCAAAATCTTAGCAAATCAAATCCAGCAACATGTTACAAAGATTATACATCATGACCAAGTAGGATTTATCTCAAAGTTGCAAGGATGATGTAATACACAACATAAATGAAATACCTCACTTTAACAGAAAAGACAAAAATCCTACGTTCATATCAACTGATGTAGAAAAAACATTTGATATAATAGAACATCCTGTCATAACTGAGAGTATCAACAAAGTAGGTATAGAATGTACATTTTTAGTACAATGAAAACCATATGAAAAACCACAACTAACATAATACTGAATAAGATAAAATTAAAAGTTTTTCATCTAAAAACTGAAATAGACAGGGATATACACTTTTTCCATTCCTTTTCAACGTAATACAGAAATCCTAATTAATCAGGCAAGAAAATAAAATAAAAGGCATCCGAATTGGAAAGGAAGAATTTAAATTGTCTCTATTTGTGAACAACATAATCATAGACAAAAATAAAATAAAATAAAGAATCCCCTAAAAAGAAATGTCTTATAGATGATAAACAAATTCAGCCAATTTGTAGAATATAGTCAACATACCAAAAATCTGTAGCATTTTGGTACCCTAACAATGAACAAACTGAGACATAAATAAAGCAATTCAATTTACAATAGCCCTAATAATAATAAAAAATACCTAGCAGACATCTAACCAAGGAAGTAAAAAAATCTCTAATATACCAATTATTTAAAAGAAACTGGACAAAATAATTGAAAAAGATACCAGAAAAAAAGAAAGATATAATTGTTCATGGATTAAAAGAATCAAAATTTAATAGGCTGATATTACCAAAAGTGGGCTACAAATTCAAGGCAATTGCTATCAAAATGCCAGTGACATTCTTTTCAGAAATAGAAAAAAATGTCTGAAATTAGAAAATACCCTGTATCATCAAAGTAATACTATACAAAAAAAGAAAAAAAAAAGGTGGTAGCATTCCATTGGTTGACTTCAAAATCTATTATAAAGGGATGATAAGCAAAACAGCATGGTGCTGGCACAACTAAAAATGGGTTAAAAACTTAGATGTAATGTCCCAAAATTATACTACTACCTTACAAACATTCAGGAAGATGCTTTAAGATAATGGAGAAGGTAGTTATTCTTTCTCTGCATCAATAGATAAAAAAGTGTAAACTCTGCATAGTTGAAGTTTTCAGCTACTTACATGGATGCAGAGTGGGGAAAACACATGTTTTAAAACAGAACACAATCTGCAGCATATGGTCAGTCAGAACCCAGGAACAACATCAGAAATGGCGAAAATGACCACTTTAAGATAGTGGCCCATCACTCAGAAGTAACCAAAAACCCTGAAAAGAAGGTACAAAGTGAGGAAGACGTTAATCAAGAGAGGAGTCTAGACAATAAAGATTCTGGAGACTCTAAGGATATAATCTTCACATTAATGGAAGCAGTATCACTCCTGGGACTGAAAGATAAAGAGTGTTACACATCTTTCTGGAATGACAGCATATCAATTAGCCTACAGAAGGGGCAGCCTCATAGAACTAGCTATGTGGGTTGAATCTATCTGGAATCTCCCACTGTGGTTAAGAAGTGACTACTGGACAGAAAGGTACTACTAAAGTCAAACAGACCAGTGGGTGATGTTTTACTGGGCAAGACTCTAAAACACATCAAAGCTACTGATTCCACCAAAATTGTCCAAACATGGATTAAGCTACTCATTGATGAGACCTGGAAACCCTTCAAACTACGATACCACCTGAGAAATCTAAGATAACGAATTGCAAAGAATGTAGAAAGGTAATTTAACCACCAAGAAGCAGAATTTCCTGCTTTTTGATGTGACTTCTCATCCACTGACCAATACAATGGAGAAACAGCAATTAATGAAAAAACTTCAAGATAGTGTTCTGGAGCAGTGGGTCCATACCCCACAGAATATGGACAAGCGAACATGAGCTTTCCTGGTGCTAGCTCACTGCTCCAATGTGATGAGGAAAGTCTTTTTCTCTCTGACAGATGACAAATATGAAGCTGCAATGAATTAAGCCAAGGACTTGACAGAACTGGACCTTAAAGTGAGAGAAAGCAGAGTGCTACAGAGATAATCTGGGTTGTGCTGGCAGCCTTCAATAAATCCTAAAGGCAGCAAGTGGATTTCTCCTTTTCCCCTGAGGGCTGATGACTGTCAGAGAATCCATCACTGAGTTTTGTGTGATGTTTACATTATCTTCTTCCTTTGGAATCAGACTTATGATTAGGGAAGAGCAACTTCAGGGCTTCACCATAGACCTTGACCATTATAAGCAGACTTGATTTCTTCCAATACATTCACTCCATTGGTGAATAAACTTGGTGAACACACATACAACAAATTAACATCTTCTCCCATTTCTTGGTTTACTTTCATTCACTGTGCTTTTGGATAAGCATAAACATCTAAGAGAAAGTCAGAGATTCTACAACCAAATACTGTGAATGAGATGAAGAGCAAACCATTTATTTCTAAGTTTGTTTTCTATCTTAAATATATGTTTTCATAACCTTTAACTATCAGACTCTGCTATATAATGTAGCTTTTTGAAAATGCTGTCTCTGAATCAGAGGCAATGCAACCACAGCTAATTTTGGGAGCAGATAATCCCTGAGATTGTATGTCCTGCTAGTGATTTTCTCATCTTTCCTTCTCTAATCTAATAAAAATGTTGAACATTTGAGTACCAGGATCGCACAATCCTCGAGCCAGAAATATATTCTATACTCCCTCTTAGCATGATCCTGCTTTTTCATTTGACAGAACAAAGTCTAAATTTAAAAAAAAATGCATGTCTCAATTACCTTTATTACAACAAGGATTAGAATTTGTAAGGGAGGGAAGTGGCCTGAGAATTTCCATCTTTTAGCCCCTGACAGTCCTGTTTCCTCTAGAGCCCTTTAAATGATTGTTCTGGTTGAATTGAAGGAATCAGAAGTTTCAGTTATATAGCAGCACCCTGAACTGGAGATCTTCTTGTTTACTATTTTTGACTTCCTACATTAATTTATAAATTCTGTCTACATTTAGGGGTTCTAAGTGTAGTTTTATCCATATTTAATCCATAGATACCCTTCTAATAATCAGTCTCATTTTAGCACAACCATCAGTCAACCTAAATCTTTAAAACATGTTTTCACTTTAGTAGTGAGGGCAAAAGGAAGTTTTCTTGGGGCCAGCAAATAGTTATGCCACTGGACTCCCACATGACTGACAGCAGTTCAAGTCCCGAACAAGAGTTGAATGGCTTAAAACTCACCTCAGGCACATGTGCGTGCATACCCAAGATCCCTGGAGGAGAATAGAAGAGAAAGGATTTGACTGGCCATCTCTCCTGTGGGGAGATTTCTCACTTTCCCTTTCACTGTCTCTCTCTCCAATAAGCACATGTGCCCTAAGGAAAAAAAACAAAAAAACAAAAAACAACTCTATTAAAAAAAAAGAGAGAGAGATAGAGAGAAATGATTTCTTTAGATAGATACTATTTGGAGGGGCAATTTGGTTTTAAAAGCATGCTGATATGAAGTTGAGTAGGCCTTGAAAGACAGGCATGAAGTTGAGCTAATCATTACAGGCTGATAAAGGGCTAATACAGATGGCCCATATTTGACATAAAATTCCGATCAGACATAAGAAAATGTACAAAATTAGAGTACAAATGTACAAAATTAGAGTTTCATCTGCTTCCCCAAACCTGTTTAGCCCCACAAAAATTTCTCAACTCAATTTACATTTTTCACTTCCGTTATCCCTTAGTTGAAAAGAGATATAAATTGTAATGTCAAACAAATTCTGAGTAGGAGGCTGAGTAGAGTTTCCATTTGGCTCTCTAAAAATACAAAATTCAGTCCATGTTATCTCTACCTGATTTAGTTCTTCTTTCCTTTTGAACAACTTGGGATTAGTTGAAACTAGATTTTCCTGTGGAAATTTTTAGCTCCATTGAGGGATAGAAGCTGAGTTGACTTTCTTGCAGCTCCTGTTCAGTGTTTATTTTCTTGCTGTATCTCAATAGGATGAGAATGTTTTCTGTCTGAATCTGTGTACTGTTCATTGCCCAACACAATCTTGTTTAATGCATATGGCCTACACATTTCTGTATAATAAAAATCAGTCACTGACAAAAAAGAATAAAATAAAGTTATTGGAGTAGGCAAATATTTCTTAAATAAGATCCTTATAGCATGGACAACAACACCTGAAATAGACAAGTGGGATTATATCAAGCTAAATAGCTTTAGTACAGAAAAGGGAACAATAAACAGAGTAAGGGGGAATCCACAGACTGGAAGAAACTATTTATATACTATACTTAAGATGTGAAATTAAAAGCCAGACTATGTAAGGAACTCATAGAGCTTACCTGAAAAATAGTACTCCATTAAGAAATGGACAATTGATCTGAATAGACAACTTTTGAAGAAAGACATAGAAATGAAACTCATATAAAAAAAATGTCCAACGTCTCTTGTCCTGAGGGGAATGAAAATCAAAATTACAATGAAGATTACGTCATTCCTGTCAGAATGGTTTAAATAGAAAAAAAAAAAGAGAAGTGTTGATAAGGGTTGAGAGAAAAGGGAACCCTTATTCTCTATTGTTGGGAATGTAATTTAGTTAATTTACTTTTTCCAACAACTGTGGAAAAAGTAAGGAGATTCCTCAAACATCTTACTATGGGAATTTTATATGATCCAATGATCCCTCCTCAGGTATTTACCCAAAGGACAGGTAATTACTCAGTCAGAGAGACATTTCCATATCTATGTTTATTGCAGCATTGCAGATTTATTCACAATAGCTAAGACATGGAATCAATCTAAATGTCCAGTAACTGATTAATGAATTAAGAAACTGTGGCACACGTGCAATAAAACACTACCGAGTCATAAAGAATAATAATATACTGTCATTTCACACAAACTGAACTAACCTAGAATATATAATTCTAAAAACAGACACTTTACATCCATCCCCACCTCCTGCCCTTCTCTACCCCATGCTTAACGTACACCAAATGTCCACACTCTCTGGAAGCAACTGAAGGACTTGGTGGCGTAGAAATACAGAAAGTAATGGTGGCTATCAGATGTATGGGGAGGGGAGGACAGGGGAGTGTGGGAGAAAATTATTACAGACTCAGGAATGTATATGAACAAAGGAAATGGATTATAGAATGGTGTGCTACAGCAGAATAAAGTGTCATTGACAACTTAATATATACTTCCAAAAAAACTAGCAGAACTATTATGAACTATTATGGGATATACACAACATAACATAATATTCAAGGTTGAAGATAAATATGTCTATATTAGTGATTCAATAATTACACACTGTATACATGCTGTGAGAAACCATTCTGCACTGTACAAAAGGTTAGAGTAACAATGAATAAAAATGAATCAAAAGGTAAAAATGTCAAAAACAAAAACCCCACCAAATTTGTATCATTTTCTGAGCTCCAAATGTTGCAATTTTGAATTGCAAGTGGTATTTGGTCAAGAAGAAAGCTTGTATTTTTTTGTGAACTGGAAATCAAGCATATATATTCCTGTCTACAATTTCTAACAGTTTACCTTCCCACATTTTCCTCTTTCTAGCATGGAAATCCCTAGTGTTTCCCTGTTCATTACCTTTATGTTTGTTCACCTCAGTTGGAAGAACAGTTGTTAGAAAACCAATGAAAAGTTTTAATGAAGCATAGTTGGAAAATGTGGCAAAAACAACACCCATTACTATTTCCAGAAAAGTATCTGGCCATTTACAATCTCCCCAAAAGTACATCCTAAATATGTGTTTTTTCAGAACCTATAAGAATTAAATTAACACTTTGTTTAGTTTGGTTGTTGTTCTTGATTTGTTTTTCTATCTTTAATTTCCTTTTATTTTTTAAAGAGATCTTTGTCATAGAGTGTGTGCACTTGTTGCCAGAGAGAGAGAGAGACAGTTAGAGGGAAAGTGAAAAATCATCCTCTCGGGGGATGACTATGCCTCAACCCCTTCTCCATTCTTCTGCTGGGACCTGGGGCATGCATGCACATGCGCCTGGCATGATTTTCAAGTCTCTAGGTCTTGGACTTGAACCTCAATTGGTCATGTGGTAGTCCAGTGATATATCCACTACACCAGTTGCTGGCCTCAGAGTCTTGAAATACTTACCTATGATTATTTAACTCCGCACTTAATACATCTACTTTATAGATTTGTCATTCAGAGTTGCTATAAGGCAGTGAAATGAAAACTTCTTCTTCCTTAACTATTATACTTATGTCAGTTTTAAATTCCCCAATCTCGAAGAAGTTTATCAGTTCTGATGAGAGCATCATGCTTCAAAGCATAACTTTTTATGTTACAGAACTTTAAATAAATAAAGCAAACAAATCTGAGAAATATGAAAGGAAATCTAAATGAGTGTATAATTATAATAGGGGATTCCTACATTCTTCAGTCAACAGTTGATAGAAATATACCAAAAACAAACCCCATTAAGTTTATAGAAAATTTGAAAAAATCTATCAAACTACTTGAATTAGTTGATAGTTTTAAAATATAATGCACAGCAATTTTATAAAATATATTACCTAGAAAACCCAACCAATAGTTGAAAAAAATGCAATATATTTCTGAAATAACTGTTGGTTCAAAAATTTTAAGGGAAGGGAACCAGCAGTTAGCGTAATGGCTATGCCACTGGACTCCCATGTAGTTGACCACGGTTTGTGTCCCAGGCCTGGTGGCTTAAAACTCACACTGGGCGCGTGTGCGTGCGTGCCCAAGGTCCCGAGAGGAGAATGGAGGAGAAGGGACTACGGCGTGGCCATCCCCCCGGGGGGTGATTTCTCGCTTTCTGTCTCTCTGTCTCTCTCTGTCTGTCTGGCGAGTGCACGCACCCTATAGTGAAAAACCTCTCAAAAAAAAAAAAAAAAAGAAAGGAAAGAAAAAATTTTTAGAGAAATAAAAACTTTAAAAAAATTGGAAGGGAAATAAGTTTTGTAATGGGTAATGAAAATGCTGTGTATTAAATTTGTAAGATGTAGCTAATTCAATATTTAGAAGGATGATCATAACTTTAAATGCATATATTAAAACAATGGCTGATCAGTAATCTGCAATTATATCTCAAGAACTTACATAATAAAGATTAGCATAAATAAAAAGTAAGTGGGAAGAAAAATTTAATAAAAAATAAAAGTGGAGACCCAGGGACCAACAGGTGGCATGGTGGTTGAGATGGTGGTCACACCCACACGGCTGACTGCAGTTCAAGTCCCAGGCCTCGTGGCCTGCTTTCTCACTTTCCCTCTCTCTCTCTCTCTGTTTCTCTCTGGTCAAATTAAAATAAATTAATGAATAAATAAAAATTAAAAAATAATTCTTTTTTTAAAAAGTGGAAGCCAATGAAGCAAAAAGGTCATATATAAAGGCTCCAGGTTTGGATCCCAGGCCTCTCTGAACATGCTGAGTGTTCTCACAGGAGTGCTCACGACCATAGATAACCTCAGGCCTGGATGGAGAACTGTGGTCTGAAGGCCTATCACAAGTCTCTCTCTCACCCTTCTCTCTCTTTTCTCTCTCTCCTTCCTTCTCTAAGAAAATGAGTAAATAAAAATTTTTAGAAAGACGTAGAAGAAAACATCTTCAATCCTATTTAGAGTAGCTCTGAAGAACAGCTAACATTATACTCAATCAAAGCTTTGGCCAATAGTGGTAGTGCAGAGACAATGCAATGCTCCATGATGCTGAAATCATATGGAAAAGACCTACGTTCATGCCCCAAGTCTCCCTGTGCATGCTTGGCACATTCACACATGCCTGTGAGCCTGGCTGGGGAGGCTGGGGATGGGGATGGACTCCAGTGAAGACACTGTTCAGAGAGCTAGTTTTTTTTTTTTTTTCTCTTTCTAAAAGATGTATTCAGTGGAGTTTGACAAGATAATTTTTCTTTTAAATTATAAACATGGCAAAGGAAGAGGTAGAATTCTTTGAACAAAAGATGATCATGTACATAGGAAAATATAATAAACTACAAATATATTGCTAGAACAAAAGAATGCATCAAATTGCACACAAACAGTCTACAGTATAGATATATTAATTATATTAGAGGACATCAAAAATTTGTGGAAAAATTAAAGCATGAGTTTATTTTGGTACAAAAAATTTTGAAATTTATACATCTGTTTTTTGATAATACACACTTATGAATTTTTCTAAGACATATTTTATAAACTTGCTATAAATAGCAAAACATGTTTAAAAATCAACTCTCTTTACAATGGCATAAAGGAAAATAAAAAAAAATTGAGGAATAGATTCAGAAATTCTTTGCATGATTTATATACTGACTATTCAAAACACAGCAAAATAAAATAAAAGACAAATTTCTTAAGTACTACACAGAAACAACAAATTATGAAAGAGAAATGGAATTAAACAAAATTGAAAACTTTTGTCATTTTAAAGGCAGTTAAAGAAAAAGGCAAGATGTTAACTAAGAAAAAATATTTGCAAAGCCTGGCAAGGACTTGAGTTTAGACTATAAAAACTCCCCCAACTCAGTAACAAGAAGACAAAAAATATTATTTAAAATGAGCAAATAATTTGAACAAGACATTTCACAAAATAGGATGCACAAATGGACAATAAGCATATGAAAATATGCTCAAGTCAGTCATTATGGATATGCAAATTTAAACTACAATGAGATCCCAATATGCACCCACTAGAATAAAGTTAAAAGGATTGACATCAAAATGTCATAAAGATGTGAAACAATTAGAATTTTTATATCTTGCTGGGTGCGAATGCAAACAAAATTGTAGAGCCCCTATGAAAAAGGACATGACAGTATTTTATAAAGATTAAATAAACATTTACCCTGTGACTCAGACATTTTACTCCCAGATATTTACCCAAGAGAAATAAAAGCACATGTTCACAAAACATTTCTATTTGGATCTTTATAGCAGAATTATTTAGTAGAATAAAATGAGATTCTTTTAAGGGGGATAATATTTGCAATACTTATATCCCACTAATGACTTATATCCAGGCTATGTAAAGAGCACCTATAAAACAATGACAAAAAGACAATGACCAGAGGCTGGCAGGTGGCATGGCAGTTAAGACTCTGGACTCCCACGTGGTTGACCACAGTTCGAATCCTAGACTTGATGGCTTGCTTTGTCACTTTCACTCCCTCTGTCACTCTCTGGTCAAAATTTTAAAAATAATAATAATGATACATAAAATTAAAATAATTTTTTCCAAAAAAGTTGTTTTTAAAAAAATGACACAATATACATGGTTAAAAGCCTTAAATAAACAAGATATCATTTCAAACTCAGTGAAATGACTAAAAACAAAGGAGCAAATAGATAATAAGAAATAAAACAAAGAAAAACCCTGATAACACCAAAAATATGAGGAACTCAAATTCTAATACACTGCTTGTGGGAATATAAAATGCTATTACAATTTTGGAAAGTGTATTTATTAAAATATTCAGCAATTCCACATCACTTTTAAGTAAGAAATAGGAAAATGAAAACACATATCCATAAAAGACATGTCTATATTATGTTTACAGCATATTCTTCAGAATAGCATCAACATGGAAGCAATGGAAATTATCAGGGAATGAATAATAAATCAGAATATATCTATAAAAGAGAATACTACTACAGAAAACAAAACAAAACAAAAACAGTAAAGCAGTTCCACTCATTGTGGTGCAGTATTAGTGCAACATTTTGCAATTCTAGAAACCATTAGAAAGATCAGAATTTGGTTTTTCAGGTTACCCTGAATACTCAGGGAATGCACATGTGTGTGTGATCCTGGCTTGTAACAAAGGCAGTAGGGACAGATTCTAGAGTGAGACTTTTGTGGGTGCTTGTTTCTCTCTTTCTCTCTCTGATGAAAATAAATATTTTAAAAGAAAACCTTGGGGCCAGCAGGAGGCATGGTGGTTAAGGAACTGGACTTTCACATGGCTGACAGAGCTTTGAGCACCGGACCTGGTGGCTTGCTTTCTTACTTTCTCTTTCTCTCTCTTTCTCTCTCTTTCTCTCTCTCTCTCTGGTCAAATAGAAAAACAAACAGAAAACTAATAGTAATAATAATAAATAAATAAACAAACAAACTTAAATAATTCTTTTTTTAGAGGTTTTTGCTATATGGCACGTGCGCTTGCCAGAAAGACAGAGAGACAGAGAGACAGAAAGTGAGAAATCACCTCCCTTCTACCCCCCATCCCCTGGAGATGGCCAGACCACAATCCCTTCTCGAGACTCTTGGGATCTTGGGCATGCACGCACATGTGCCCAGCGTGAGTTTAAGCCACCGAGTCTGGGACTCGAACCTTGGTCGGCTACATGGGAGTCGAGCAATGTAGCCATTATGCCAACTGCTTTTCCCAATAATTCCTAAAAAAAAAAAAAGAAAACCTGAAGAGGTAATCAGCTACATACAAGGTAATAGACATAGATGGAACTAAAAATATATTGTGAGAAAAAATTAAAAACTGAAAGAATATATATGTAATTTATTTATATGATATTCAAAAGTAGACAAAATTTTTTAATAATAAAGATTAGAATAACATACGCTTTGGAAAAGTGGTAATTTATAGAAACATGTAGGTAGTAATGTCTTGGGGTAATAAAATTGTTCTCTATTTTAACTGTAGTAGTAGTGTATGCATTTATTGAAACTAATAAGTGTTTGCAATTGAATCTGAATATTCCATTGTATGTAAACTTTAGTTCATTAAAGATTTTTTAAAGTGATAGAATGATAAAGATAATAATATTAACAGTAGTTAACCCTTATTCATTCTTTTAAGTGTACTTTTAATTGTGCTTTAAAATTTTTTGTGTTAAATAATATAGTTTAATCTCAACCTTATGATGATTACATATTATCATTATTATTTTACAGATGAGTAAATCAAGAGATTAAATGATTTGCCTAAGACCATACAACTAGTAAATTAAAACCATATGGTCTAATTCCAAAATATGAACTCTAAACTGTGATGCTCTATTGCCTCTTAGAAGTAATGCAGGTTCATAGAAAAAAAAATAGTAGAGATGAATAATAAAATACAAGTTTTTATCTCCATATCCACCCTACTTATTAAAAGCTATGAATAGTTTTTTAACTTAAAAAACTTTTTCTTTTTTCTCTTCTGTCTAGCTTTGTGTATTTCTTTAAAATTAATGTTTTTAGTTTTATTAAGGTATGACAAAATTCTCTAGATTTATAGTTTACAATGTGATGAGCTGTAGGTATACATTGTGAAATGATTAAATTAAATTAATTGATCTGTCAATCACCTCACATGTTTATCATTATTTTGTGGAGAACATTTAACATTACCCTTTTAGCAATGTCCAAGAATACAATACATTATAATTAACTATAGTCACCAGGCTGTGGAATAGATGTTCAAAATGTATTGATTCTGTCTAATGGAAAATTCATACCCTCTGGTCAACAATTCCACTTTTTCCTCAACTTTCTAGTTCCTTGAAATTACCTTTGCACTCTTTGCATCTATGAGTTTGCCTTTTTTTTTTCCACAATCCATGCGTAAGTGAGATCATACAGTATTTGTCTTTCTTTGACTGGCTTGTTTGCTTAGCGAAATGCCCTCTAAATTCATCCATGTTGTTGTAAATGATTGGATTTATATCTCTTTAAAGGCTGGAATATTTTACATAGACATGTGTATGCATACAAACACACACACACACCATATTTTCTTCATCCATTCATCTTTTCATCTCACATCTTGACTATTGTTAATAGTGGTACAATAAAATAAATATGAGGGTGCAAACATCATTTAAGGAAACTGATTTCGTTGCCATTAGATATGTATTCAGAAGTGGACTATTAGATCATGTGAAGCTCTATTTTCTATTTTTATTTTTTTATTATCTTTTTTTGAGAGGTTTTCGCTATAGGGTGCGTGCGCTCGCCAGACAGACAGAGAGAGACAGAGAGACAGAAAGCGAGAAATCACCCCCCAGGAGGGATGGTCATGCCGCAATCCCTTCTCCTCCATTCTCCTCTCGGGATCTTGGGCACGCACGCACACGCGCCCGGTGTGAGTTTTAAGCCACCGGGTCCGGG
>NW_006159513.1:575294-575689 GCF_000334495.1 Tupaia belangeri chinensis
ATCATAATCTTCTTTATATTACATTGGATTACATATAACTTTACATTGACTTCCATTGCTTTTTCAAAAGGGAATGCCATGCATGTCAGTCAATACAGAGACATCAATCTCCCCGCTTTATCATTCAATGTCTTTTCTATGCATTTCCCAATAATTATTATTATTATAATTTTTTAAAACAGTCAATCACTATTTCTCATTTTGCTTGTTAAAAGACTTCACCCATCATGAAATACTTCCCAGACCAGTCCAGTTGAGAATACTATACTCGTCATCATCAACAGATAATAAACCATATCTGTTTCTCACTAACATCCTCTCTATTGTTCACTTGCTATCTTTCTCTATCCTCTTCTCTCTTTTTTTTATAGTTTATTTTTTATTATAATTTTTTT
>NW_006159513.1:575814-585441 GCF_000334495.1 Tupaia belangeri chinensis
TTTTTTTTTTAATGGTACGAATAGTTTTACCGTTCTTTTTTTCTTGTTACCTAACATTCATTCCCTGAGCATCATCACAGCGTATTAAATGTAATTTCCCATCTAGAATAGACTGCATAGTGACTTAATCAAGCATGTTGTCATCAATAATATTCCATTTCTACTTTCTTGCTTATGTATATATATATGGTTTTTTTTCTCTTCCTCTTTTTTTTTTTTCCCCTATGTTTGTCCCTCTGCCCTTTCCCACTCTCCCATTACAATATCTCTGCTATATACAGTTGTCTTCCAGAAGAGTTATTGAAAAAGCGATACATACAAGTAAAGAGAGAGAGGCCATGAGTTCCAATTATCAGCTCATAAAGTTTTTGACAATAGGGAGCATAGATTCTATTCAGGGTTGGATTAAGGGAGGGTCTCCTGCAGATCCACAAATGTAGGTGAGTCTCCAGGGAATGCAGTTTCAGGAAAGCAGTTCTGTTACGCAGGGATGATTATCAGCTGATGTGGCACAGCAGTCATCTTGTAGTTACCAGGAATGGTGTTGTGGGCATCTGCAGTGTGAGTTGTCCTTGGGTATCTGGCTTCCTTAAGAATGGCAGAGTAATTCTTGTTTTCCCCTGAGGTAATGCAGGGCTGGTAACCGTCATCTTCTCAAGTTGCAAGTTCTTCAACCTTGTTTTCAGCCTCCAGGCCATCCAGCGCCAGAAGAGAGGCCAGGGAGGCCGGGCCCGGAGGGGGGCCAGGCCATTCCGGTGCGGCTGCGCAGGGGCGGAAGCCCTCCTCTATTTTTTATTTTTGACACACTTCCATACTACTTCCATAATGGACATACCAATTTACATTCCCATCAACAATGTACAGGGGTTCTTTTTCTACACATACTCAGAAACATCCGTTACTTTTTGTCTTTTTGAGACCAACGATTATCATAAATTTAAGTTGCTATCTCACTGCATTTTTGATCTACATTTCCCTGATGATTAATGACATTGATCATTCTTAAGTCTTCTTTTGAGAAGTGGCTATTCAGGTCTTTTGCCCATTTTCGAACTGGGTTATTTGTTTTCATGCTATTCAATTGTTTGAATTCTTTATAAATTTTGGATATTAATCTCTTATCAGATATGTAGCTTGCAAATATTTTCCCCATTTCATAAGTTGTCCCTTCACTCTGATTCTTTCCTTTGCTGTACAGAAGCTTTTCAGTTTGATGCAACCCTATTTGTCTGTTTTCACTTTATTTGCCTGTGCATTTGAACACATATACTGAAATAATACTGTCCAACAATGCCAAAAAGCTTTTCCCTTATGTTTTCTACTACTAATTTTACAGTTTCGGCACTTATGTTTAAATCTTTAATCTATTTAAGTTGATACGTGTGTGTATGTACACATATGCATATATATGTATATATGTATATATATACACACATATGAGAAGGGCTCAATTTAATGATTTACTTTCCACAATCCATGCTTATATATATATATATGTTATTATATACATACATATATATATATTATGTATGTAGATTCTTTTTCAATTTAGATGCTTTTAATTTCTTTTTTTGCCTAATTTCTCTGTCAAGGATTTCCACTATTTTATTAAAGAAACGTAGCAAAAAGGCACCCCTGATTGTCACAGCTGTTATAGAACAAGTAATTAGTTTTCAGTCATTGAGTTTGTTGTTAACTATAGGTTAATCATATATGATCTTTACTATACTATGGTACTTTACGGTACTTTTTTATTGCCTTTTAATTTTTTTACATTTTATTGATTCACAAAAGATCTTGATTAATCTAAATACTTTCAATAGCAAGTGCACTTGATATATTCATATCTATGAACACATGTCTGACTTTATGCATAAACCTCAGTGAGTAGAATGAACATACATACTATAAAGTAGCAACCACCTGGGGCTATATAACTCACTGATGTCATTAAATAGGCATTTTTAATGCATTTTTAAATTTCAAGAAATTTAGTTTGAATAGATCAAACTCAAAAATTGTTAAGAGAAATTTGCTTATGACTTAAAGCCAGGAAAGGTTAGGATACAGTTCAAATAGAAGGTGGATGAACCTATCAGCAGTTCAAGAGAAGACAAAATCCTTAAATCTGGAAAACAAAGCATAGAAGAAAATCAGTAATGTTTTAATCAAAAGTTATAAAATTCTATTTCACCCATTCGGTCTCATGCAATAATCTCTCTTCTGTTGAGTCTGCAGTGTTACTGTGGTCCAATCTTTCCAGTTAAATTCTGGAAGTTAACATTGAACGTTACTATTTATCTTTCCAGATTTGACCCTACCATTAAGTTGGCCATTCTCTTGGCTATTTTTTTTTTTTGGAGAGGTTTTCGCTATAGGGTGCGTGCGCTCACCAGACAGACAGAGAGAGACATAGAGACAGAAAGCGAGAAATCACCCCCCAGGGGGGATGGTCACGCTGCAATCCCTTCTCCTCCATTCTCCTCTCGGGATCTTGGGCACGCACGCACACGTGCCCAGTGTGAGTTTTAAGCCACCGGGTCCGGGACACGAACCGCAGTCGACTACGTGGGAGTCCAGTGACATAGCCGTTATGCTAACTGCTGGTTCCCTTGGCTATTTTTTGAACTTCCATTTCTGTGGGTCTGTCTTTAGTTTTCCTGGTATAGTACTCCCCTCAGAACTTCTTGGAAGAGCTGGTCTGGTGTTGATAAATCCTTTCAGGTTTTGTTTATCTAAGAATTTTTTGTCTTTTATTCCCATCTGAAGGATAATCTTGCCGTGTATAGTATTCTTAGTTGAAACTGTTTTTCACTTAATGATTTGAATATATTTTTCCATTCTTTTCTTCCTTGGATTGTTTTTCATGAGAGGTCTCATGTTAGGCTGGTGGAATATCCTTTCAAAGTAACTTGATGTTTCTCTCGTGCCAATTTTAGTATCTTGTCTCTGTCTGTAGTTTTGGTCATTCTGGCTATGGTGTGCCTTGGAGAACATTTTCTTATGTTTATTGATCCTATGTGGGGTCCTTTGTATTTCTTGGGTCTGAATATTTGAATGCTTCTCTAGGTTTGGAAAGTTTTCTTCCAGGTACATTTGTTTTACACACAATTTCTTAAGAGTTATCATGAAAGGGTATTAAATTTTGTCAAATTCTTTTTCTTTTTTTTTCAAATAATTATTTATTTTATTTTATTTATCTTCATTATTTTTAAATTTGCTTCAGGACCACGTGCTCATCAGGGAGAGAAAGAGAGAGAGAGTGAGAAAGCAAGCCTCTGGGTCTGGGAATCAAACAAACAGTTGGCCATGTGGGAGTCCAGTTACTTATGTATCTTGACACCCCTAGCCCCAAAAAATCTTTTTCTGCATTTATTAAGGTTATCATATGATTTTTATCCTTCACCCTGACATTTATTGATTTATTTATGTTGAACATCCCAGAGACAAAAATCGTGTGATCATGTTGAATGATCCTTTTAATGCGCTGTTGAATTTAGTTTACTAATATTTTGTTAAAGATTTTTGTATCAATTTTCATCAGGGACATGGCCTATACTTTACATTTTTTGTGGTGTTTTGATTTTGGTTTCAGTGTGAAGTTTTCCTCACAAAAAGAGTTTGAAAATATTTATTCTATTTTTTAGAAAAGATCAAGAAATACTGACATTCTTCTTTTTTGGGGCATGGCTGGGGGAAAGGTTTTTGCTATAGGGCATGTGCACTCACCAGAAAGAGAAACAGAGAGACAGAAAGTGAGAAATCACCCCCCAGGGGGGATGGTCACAAGCAATCCCTGATCCTCCATTCTCCTCTCAGGATCCTGGGCACACATGCACACGCGCCCGGCCTGAGTTTAAACCACTGGGTCCGGGACTCTAACCAAAGTTGACTGCATGAGAGTCCAGCAACATAGCCATTATGCCAACTGCTGGTCCCCAGGCATTAGTTCTTTCAAGGTCTGGTAGATGTCACTTAGGAAGCCATTTGGTCCTAGAATTTTCTTTGTTAGAAAGTTTCCATTATATATTTAACCTCGTTTGCTGTTGATCTTTTCAGACTTTTTCATTTTTATTAATTCAGTTTTGGTTGGTTGTACATTTCTAAAAATGTATTCATTGCTTTTAGGTTGTCCAATTTATCATGATAGTCCCTTATAAATTTTTAATTTTGTGTAAAAATGAAAAAAGTCTGAAAAAAGCCATATGGAAACATTATGAATTTAGCAACTTAGTATCATCACAAAAACCAATGGACATATTCTCATTTTTTTTTTTTAAAATTAGTTTATGGGGTCAGCATGTGACACATTGGTTAAGATGCTAGATTCTCTCATGGCAAACCGTGATTTGAGTCTTATACCCAGTGGCTTGAAAACCATGCCAACCATGTATGAAAGTGTGTCCAAAATTCAAAGAGAAGAATGGAGGAAAAGGGATATCAGTATGGCCATTTCCCCATAGGGGTATTTTCTCATGCTCTCTCTCTCTCTGTCTTTCCCTGTCTCTCTACTGCAAGCACATGTGCCCTATGATAAAACAACAAAACAAAACAAAGTTTATTAGGGCAGTTGGGGGGGCATGGTGGTTAAAGTAGCTGGATCCCACAGTTCAGCTTCATGGCTCAAGTTCCAGACCCAGCATCTTGAAAACAAGGTGGGCACATGTGCATGCTCAAAATCCCAAGAGGAAAATAGAGGAAAAAGGAATATGATGTGGCCATCCTCCTGGAGGGGGGTACTTTCTCACTTTCCCTCTTTCTCTCTTTGTATTTCTTTGGAAAATAAACATCCCCAGTAGCCGAACTAAAAACAAACAAATAAGCAAAAGTAACAAAACAAAACTAAACTAAGTCTTATTTACTTTATCATGGTGTGTATATTATAACCCATCTCAATGGAGGGAAGGTCAGATAGGTAGTTCAGAGAGAACCACATAACCTCTGACTTTGTTGATAGGTCTAATTCCAGGAGGTGACCCTCAGCACAGAAAGATGAATCAGAACCCCTACCTCTTACCACTGACAAAACTCAACTCATTGTGGATCAAAGATATAAACCTAAGATAACTATAAAACTACTGCTGGAAAACACTGGGGAAACTTTGGGAGACATTGGGGTAGGCAAAGACTTCTTAAACAAGACTCCCAAAGCACAGTCAATAATCCTAAAATTAGACAAGTGGGATTATATCAAATTAAGAAAATTCTACATGGCAAAAGACACTGTAATTAGTGTGAATACAGCCCTCAGAATGGTAAAATATTTTGTAAACTATGCGTCAGATAAGGGGCTGATAACCAGAATACACAGGGAACTCAAATAGCTCCTCCACCCCCCAAAAAAAATATTATCAGCTCAATTAAAAGATAGGAGAAGGAGTTGAAAAAAAAACACTCTCTGAGGAAGACATATGCAAGAGGCATATGGAAAAATGCTCAACATCCCTCATTAGAAGGGAGATGCAGATCCGAACCACAATGAGATGCCAACTAACCCTGACAAGAATGATTAAGATTATTAAGATTAAAAAAAAAAAAAAAAAAAAAAAAAGGAAGTGCTGGCGGGGGTGTGATGACAGGGGAACTCTCTTACACTGCTGGTGGGAATGTAAATTGGTCCAACCACTGTGGAGAACAATATGGGAATTCCTCAAAAATCTACAAATAGAACTACCATATGATCCAGCAATCTCATTCCTTGGTATCTACCCAAAGGACAGAAGAATCTTCAGTCAGAAAAGTGCTTTTCACATCGATGTTTATTGTGGCATTATTCACAATTGCTAAGACATGGAACCAACCCAAATGTCCATGAACACAGGAATGGATTAAAAAAGCATGGCACATATACTCTATGGAATACTACTCAGCCATAAAAAAAAAAATCAAGGCCCTGACTTTTGACAGAAAGTGAACAAATATGGAAGATTCAGCGCTGAGTGAAACAAGCCAGGCTATGAGGGAAAGACATTGTATGTCTCCACTTAATATATGCCGAGTGTCCACACTTTATGTCTGAAACTGAATGTCTAGAGGATATAGAAACATAGAAAATGGTTATAAATACCAGATACAGTGTGGGAAAAAGGGTGGGTGAAGGAGAAGAGTCTGAGGAAAGACATTAAGGAGAAAAATAGAGAGGCAAGGCATTTATAGGACAAAGAAATGAGTTATTATCTGTTGAAGATAATGTGTATAGTATTCTCAACTGGACTGCTGAGAAATGTATACATGTTGGAATATTTACTTTACCAGCTAAGTAAAATATGTGATTGAATGTATACAAGAAATTGAAATAAAAAATATATAAAAAAATAAAAGTAGTAGCCTACTAGAATCATAAGTACAATGGTAAAATGGATACAAAAAACCATAATAAGCATTTCCTTTAAAAAGCAGTAATAATGGTATATACATATCAGTTAAAGATTTACAGATCTTTTATACTTCTGCTAGACAAACATTGCCATGTTTACCCACTCTGGCAATGTCTGCTTTCTGAGACTGGTTCCTTCTCCATTGCTTTCCATAGTTTCTTTCTGTTATCTAGGGCTTTCATTTTCCCCCAACCTTGTGTTCTAAAAACACTGGAGAAAATCTTTTACTTCAAAACAGAGGAGGTCTATGAATCTGCATTCTTCCTGGAAAAGTAGGGATCTTAAAGTTCCCTTTACATCTTGAACACTTTCAGTCTCTTTTAGCCCAGACTAGAGAATTCTGCCAGTACAACTCTCTTAAAAACTGTACATTTTATTGTGCATTTGATTCTAGTCAATGCCATATTCTCCAAGACATGAACACAATTATTTATAAGATATGTCTCTCATTTTAATTGTAATTATAGTTTTCCCTAAATGTATTAAATATCTGGGGGCTCAAACTCTTAAGTTTTCTAAGTGATCCTTCTCTTTTATTCCGTTGAAAAGATCTCTGAGATGTTCATTTAATCCTTTCAGATATTTTAAAAATGGTATTACAGCCACACATTTGTTTTATAATACTATTAGGCCATATCTTTTTAGAAGTACTAGAAGATCATACATTCCCCTAAGAATTTATTTTAATAACCATATTTCTCATAGTGAAAAACAGTTTAACTTTATAATTTTGCAAATTCTAGCATTTATGAGCTTTTTATATTTTTTCTTAATTTTATTTCTACCCTAGCCAATTCTTTACTGTCTTAATGAACTTTCTAAGATGCAGTCTGCAGCAGTCTCCAAAGGATTTCAGCAGCAGACCTCAAAATCTTCTCAATAAACATGACAAGTTCATTAAATATATTTTATAGTCTCCTTCGATCATGGGTGGCAGTTTTATCAAATAGCTGCTACATGGCATAGATTGAAGTTTTCCCCACTCCTCATAACGTAACACATAATTTCTCCAACCTCCTATAATAGTTTCCTTGGCACCTACTGTCCAGATTCAAAAAGACTGCTACCAATGTTTGGGGTTTGTTATAGCAATTTTCCTTGGTAGCAATCATCACAATTATGCTGCATGAGGTACCACCCCAAAACTCAGTTGCTTACAACAATAAGCATATTTTCTTTTCCATGCAATATGAGCTCTCTGTAATTCATATGCTCTAGAGTGGGTTTAGCTTCAAGCTTTCAATTAGCTATAGGTCTGTACAACGTGGCTCTCATTTCTAGACCAACAACCACCTGAGTCATGATTTCTTTATGATTGAAAACAAGACTTCGAGAAGGCACACTCAAATATGGAAACAGACTTCAAGCTTTTGCTTATGTTATATATGCTAACATCATCATGCCTAAGCAAGCCAATTGGCTAAGCTCAAAAAAGAGAGGTAATTATACTCTACTCACCATGAAACCATGGCAATTATGTTGATGTATATCCATATTAGATGGACATGAATAATTTAGAGCTTTCATTCAATCTACACAGACAGATTTTGTTGCTGCCGTTAAGAGGAACTCAGTAAAAAACTTAAAAAACACAGTATTTTCGTGTTTATGCATATTAATTAGGGCACAATTATGTTCAAAATTCTTGAAAATTAAGACCCATAAGAGAGACACTCTTAAATACTGTATGTTTAAGCATATAGATTGTCATATATTAATCTCATGTATCCTTCTGATTTATCACAGCCCTATGTCTGTAGTTTTTCAATTTCTTTTCTTTCTTTTTTTTTGGACAGGTTTTTGCTATAGGGTGCATGCGCTTGCCAGAAAGACAAAGAGAGACTGAGAGACAGAAAGCAAGAAATCATCCCCCAGGGGATGGTCACACCGCAATCCCTTCTCCTTCATTCTTGGGCACACATGCACACATGCCCGGTGTGAGTTTAAGTCACTGGGTCCAGGACTCGAACCATGGTCGACTACATGGAAGTCCAGAGACACAGCCATTACGCTACCTGCTGGTCCCTGCAGTTTTTCTATTTCTAATAAGAGAGTCAGAAGTAAGACATTTTTGCATTCCAAGATCTCACAGGGTGCTAACAATAACCTAAATAAAATTTTTCACACATCTTCAAACAATTTCATACGGTCAAAAAATACAAGCAAATAAACCGCACGTGATTTATGTCTTTAGCATATCTAGGACATAGAGAATACTACTGACTTTAAATCATGAATAAGTAGAAAAATAGTTTTATTTCATTCTAATAACAGAAATACCTCAGTTTGGGTCATCTTTGAGCATATAGGGCTTATTTAGCTCATGGCTTGGAGGTCCAAGGTTTAGGAGCGACATCTGGGAAGTCTGCATCCCAATATGGCAGAGGGCAAGAGAGTATGGTCTGTGTTCATATGTCCCTATCTCATTTCCTCCCCTTATACACCCCCTAGGAGTCAGTCATGGAGGCCTCACCCTAATGAGCTTAATCTTAATCTCTTTCCAAAAGTTTTACTCTTAAACATCATAGTTTGATGAAATTTTTTGCCATCTTAATGCTATCAAAACCAAATCTCAACTTGTTAATTTTTTGGAGAGTAGGGGCATATATAAATCACAGCATTTCACCCTGGCTCCAAAAATCTACATACGAAATCATCCCAGTAGTCCCAAAAGCTTTAACTTATTACAACAACAATTTAAAAGTTCAATACCTGAAGTCTCATCTGAGATTCAACACAAACTCCTTCCAGCAATAAGCCTAGGAAATCAAAACAAATTATATTCTCCCAAAATACAGTGGTGAAAAATGTGTAGAAGTTCTTTTTGTGGGAACCAGCAGTTAGCGTAATGGCTATGTCGCTGGACTCTCACGTAGTCAACCGTGGTTCACGTCCCAGACCTGGTGGCTTAAAACTCACGCCGGGCGCGTGTGCGTGCGTGCCCAAGATCCCGAGAGGAGAATGGAGGAGAAAGGATTGTGGTGTGACCATCCCCCCTGGGGGGTGATTTCTCGCTTTCTGTCTCTCTGTCTCTCTCTGTCTGTCTGGCGAGCACACGCGCCCTATAGCGAAAACCTCTCAAAAAAAAAAAAAGTTCTTTTTGTAAAAAGAAAAGAGTGACAGACCTCAAGCAAGTTCAAAATCTAAGAAACCCAACATTCAATCTAGAAACTCCAAAACAATCCTTTTCTGAAAGTGCTTCATCCTGGATGAACTGGTACAGGGTTTGGACCCCCAGGGTTATCAGGCA
>NW_006159513.1:585460-594798 GCF_000334495.1 Tupaia belangeri chinensis
TTCCTGCTACAATGACTTATCTAGGCTCAGTTCATATTTCTAATCTCTCCTGTTAGAGAGTTGGTTGCCTGTATTTCCTTTAGGCACTGCATGCCAATATCTCCATAGTTCTTGGGACTTAAGGGTCATACTTGTGACTCCACTAGGCTTTGCTGTGGTGGGAACTCTGCATGGCACCTCTGATCCCTTATTTCTACTTGGCTTTGCCCTACTGGAGGCTCCACTCTATGACAGGTCTCTGGCCCCCAGGTTATTTAAGACATCATCTCAAATCTAGGTGGAGGATTCCATGTCTCCACAGATCTCAGATTCCGTGTCTGAAGATTTGTCTCTGCACACATGCCATCAACATCTGCTTCCTGTACTTTTCAGACTGGTAGACAGAGAGGCAGGTTGAGCTCCACCTAAGGCTGAGGAATGATTTACTGGAATGTGAGGAACAGAATGCTGAGGCAGCTCAGGGCAACAAGACCACAATGAGCCAATTCACTGGATCCATTTTGCTTTTCCAGATTCCTAGGTTTGGAAAGAGTCCATTCCCTATGAGAAGGGAATCCTCAAATATCTATGATATGCTCTTAGAGCTTTTCTCCAATTTTCTTTACAATTATTATCACCTGGATCCCTTCTATCAGTTGAAATCTCTAGCAATCAGTCACTTGGCTGTAACTTGCTCTGCCAAGCATACTTTTTAGGTGTCTGCCATATGGTTAGCCTGTGAATATTCCAAATCTTTCAGGTCTACCTCCCTTTAAACTATCATTTCTAGCTTTAAGCCATCTTCTTCCTCTTTCAGTTTTGAATTCAGATAACAATAATCAGGTTGCAGCCTGAAATTTTATTGTTTAGAAATTTCTTCTGCTAGGTAACTTAAATCATCACTGATCAACTCAGTCTTCCTCACAACCTTAGGGCATAAACACACAGGAGCTACATTGTTTGCCATGGTGTGATATGAATGATGTTCTCTCCAATTCCCAATAAGATATTCCTCACTTTTCTCTAAGTTCCCTTCAGAATGGTGATTACTACCCATATTTCTTTTCACTTTTTTGAGAGATTTTTGCTAGAGGGCACATGTGCTTGCTGGAGAGAGAGAGAGAGAGAGAGAGAGAGAGAGAGAGCAAGAAATCACTCCTGGGAATAGCCACACCAGAATCTCCTCCAGTCCTCCAGTCTCCTCTTGGGATTTCACACATGCACCACAGGCACAAGTGCCTGGCCTAAGTTTTAAGCCGCCGGGTTCAAAATTCAAACCATGGTCGACTACATGGGAGTCCGGCAATGTAACCATTACGGCATCTGCTGGTCCCACTACTCATATTTCTAAGTTCCGAAGCCACTTCCATATTTTCATGTATTACCTATTAGTAAAATCCAACTTTGCAGTACTACTTTTTTGTTTTAATTTGTTCTATTGCTGTTAAAAGAAAAGACCCATGTCTGGGTCATTTAAGAGAATAGAGGTTTACTCAGCTAATAATTCAGAGGTTCTCAGTCTGGAAGCTACATATGGTGAGGGTGTATGGCAATACAGCATAGGGCGGAAGAATACAATCTGTGCCCATATGTTTCTGTTTCATTTTATGTCTTTATCAACCTATCAGGAGTCAATCAGGGAGCTCTGGACTTAGTGATCTTAAGCTTAATCTTTTACCAAAGGTTCTTACTTTCAATACCATGGCCTGATTAAGTTTTTGATTGTCTTACTTCCATTACAACAAAATCCCATGTTGTGTATTTTGCAGGAACATAGTAGAACTGTAATATAAACAAACACCCCAAATAATAAAAAGATTGTTCTAGAGTCTATACTAATGAAAAGATATGGAACTATAAAGAACAGAAAGGAATAAGGGGACCATGAGTGATAAAATACAGATAAAATTAGCTCCTAATTTTATACTTATTATAAATATATCAAAGATAGGTTTTTTACCAGTAACTCACAGCACCAGATACTGCAGAACTGATAGGAATTCTGAGGGCTAGACTCAGGGCTGCCACTCAGGTGTCAGAATCAAAAAGGCACTGCTTCTGGTGAAAAGGGAGTAAAGTTGGAAAGAGTAGCTGTTTTTTGAGAATTGTTAGTGACAATGGAAAAATCAAAAGTTGTTTGCTAAGGAGTCTTATTAGAAAACTCAAGAGAAGAAAGTGTACTAAAGAATTTATATCTAATCAAGCGGTCTTTTAACATCCATAATATAGAAAAACAGTTTTATTCTATAGAGACAAACAAGCAAAAAATGAATCACAAAACCAGAACATGCAAATGCCCCCTCTTAAAAAACTATATTGCACATATAAAGAGCAAAGAACATTCTCAAACTACAGAACTTAGTAACCTAGCTAAAGCTAATCAGTCATGTCTACATATAACCGATTGCTAATCCCAGAAGATAAGACTCCGCAAAATAAACATGGGGCCATCCATGTCCATATGAAGCAATACAGAAATAAAACAGCGGAAGATCAACATTTCGAGCTCATGAAAATGATCTAAGCAGACATTCATGAAGCAGAAGGAAACTGTGACTTAACATCCCAGCCCAAGTTAAATATGATTAAACACGCTTTCATCCATGTATGAAGACAACTCAAATTGGAAATTCAAAAACTCTGAAAAAAATTGGAAAATAAAATTAAAAACTTGTAAAATAGGTATTGATCATATCAGAAGTAACATTGAATAAAAAAATGGGAAAAAAAGCAATAAATGAAGACAGAGTACAAGTTTCTAAAAAGGACTAGGTTAAATTTCTTACATAAAAAATAACAGAGAAAATATGAAAATAGTGAAGGAAACACAAAGGCAGTAAATAAAAGGATAACAGTAAAAGCGGCGGATATGCATTGGGTTGTCAAAAAAGTCATGACACATTTTTTACATAGAAAAATATGTCACAACTTTCCCAAAGACCTAATATGTTAGTCAAATGAAGACACAAAATACAGATAATTAGAGTTTCTGAAAATTTGTTTTTGAAAATGACAATAGAACAATTAAACACGCTTTCATCCATGTATGAAGACAACTCAAATTGGAAATTCAAAAACTCTGAAAAAAATTGGAAAATAAAATTAAAAACTTGTAAAATAGGTATTGATCATATCAGAAGTAACATTGAATAAAAAAATGGGAAAAAAAGCAATAAATGAAGACAGAGTACAAGTTTCTAAAAAGGACTAGGTTAAATTTCTTACATAAAAAATAACAGAGAAAATATGAAAATAGTGAAGGAAACACAAAGGCAGTAAATAAAAGGATAACAGTAAAAGCGGCGGATATGCATTGGGTTGTCAAAAAAGTCATGACACATTTTTTACATAGAAAAATATGTCACAACTTTCCCAAAGACCTAATATGTTAGTCAAATGAAGACACAAAATACAGATAATTAGAGTTTCTGAAAATTTGTTTTTGAAAATGACAATAGAACAGTGTTACTTAAAATGCTATTTCTTAAAAATGTTTTTTGAGATATCTGAATTTACTTAATGTAAGAGCCCACTGTTTCCGGGGTGGGGCGGGAGAACAAAAAAGGCAACTCCAAACCATATGATAATACAATCTTTAGAAATTAATGCTAAAGGAAAACAAAGCAAAACTTTAGGGTTGTATACAAAAAAAAAAAAAACCCAAAAACCAAAAAACAAAAAAATAAATAGGTCATATACTAAAGGAAGAAAAGTTGTGCTGGCATGAGATTTCTTAACAACAATATATAAAATAAAACAACAGAAGAACAGCATTTTTCAGAAACTCTGTATATGAAATAATTTTATATCCTGTCAAGTTCTCATGAAATATTAAAAAGTAACAATAAATCATATTTAACCTGTAAGAATCAGAGGATCCTATATGCAAAAGCCCTTTCTGAAGAATCTACTAATGGACAAGAAGATCTCACCTAACAAAATAATTTCTAGGGGAATTTTGACAAAAGAACTAACCATGACCTTTGTAAATTGTGCTCTGACTGTTTGGTTTTAATTCTGCCTTATCATTTTATGTATATTTCCTATGTAATAGGTCATACTTACAGCGAGCAGATCCCTTTATGTGTGTGTGTGTGTGTGTGTGTGTGTGTGTGTGTGTGTGTGTGTCTCTGTGTGTGTGTATTTACTTTAACAGAAAATTAGTGAGTGCTCCAGCTCGTGGTGTAGTGGTTCAGGCAGTTTGATCCCCCATGGCCAACTGCATGGTTTGAGTCTTTTACCTGACAGCTTGAAAAACACACTGGGTGTCTATACTGGGTGCCCAAAATACCAACGGGGGAAGACAGAGAGGAGAAGGGGTTGTTGTATGACCATGCCCTATGGGGATGCCTAGTGATGTCTACAAATAACCTCTAGGGTGTTTAGTTGATTTCTTGCTTTCCCTCTCTCTCTTTCTTTTTGTCTCTCTCCAGCAAGCACACATGCCCTGTGGCAAAATGTTTTTTTTAAATAGTGACCAATTGTGCAATAGTTACATTGTTGGAGTCCCACATGGCTGCCCATGGTTCAAGTACTAGACCTGGAGGCTTGAAATGCACGCCAAGTGTGCTGCATACATGCCCACGATGCCAAGGGGAGAATAGAGGAGAAGAGACTGCCATGTAGCCATCCCCACTGGAAGGTGATTTCTTGCTTTCTGTCTCTCTGTCTCTCTCTCTTACTCCGGCAAGGGCACATACCATATAGCAAAAATCTGTCTTTAACAAAAAGGGATGACTAAAAATTATGTAAATAGTGTATGTCCTGTCAATGCAAATGTGATGCAACCAATAATTGGAAGGAGAAGGATGAAAACAGAAGAAAATTGTATGGGCCTATTAATTATCTCATGGTAATAGTCAGAAGTTATATGAAAATAATTAAAGGTAAAACTCCAAAATTTGACTGTTAAATAAAATACAATAGGCATTATAAAAGGTCCAAATGTCAAGTTTAACTTACAAACAAAAGTAACAAACTTTGATGCCAAAAGTATGACAAAGAAAGTAAAACTGCAAAGAAAGTAACATTGTATATATAAAATATTATGCAAAGTACATATAATTAATACCAATGTAATTAAAACCAAACATACTTGATATATCACTAAAATATAAATGAGTTCAAATCACATGAGTCATTTTTATCCTGAAGTGTTACTGGCATAAAAATTAATGACTAGATTCTGAGTTATTATCATAACTGGAAAGGACAGGGAAAATCCTGAAAAGAAGACAGTGTCACATGGGAAGTTCCCATGTCTGTTAATAAGTTCTGGCCAAATCTCTGGAAAATTAATGTACAAGACAAACTCCAAAATAATTACTGAAAGACTAAATTGAACAGAAATTACAACTGACACTCATCACGGGAGAGACAGTATGAATTCAGCCAGGTTAACTGCAAAACAAACAAACGAAATCATTACTCTTCAGAAGAAAGTAACAGAATCCACGATTTCTATAATGATTAATCACAATATTCAGTGAATATAACATTCAAAATTACATAAAAAATTAAGGAAACAAATTATGACATACTTAGAGAAAAGGAAATCAACATAAACTAAATGTGAGATAGCAAAGAGCAGAATTATTAGAGAATAGGGAACCAGCAGGTGGTGTGGTGGTTAAGGTACTGGACACGACCACATGGCTGACCACATTGAACTGGTGGCTTCTTTCTCACTCTCTCTTTCTTTCTCTTTCTCTCTCTCTCCCTCGTATGTGTGTGTGCGTGTGTGTGTCTCTCTCTCTGGTCAAATTAAAAATACATTAATGAACAAATAAAATTAAATAAACAATCTTTAAGAAATGACTTATTGGGACCAGCAGTTAGCGTAATGGCTATGTCGCTGGACTCCCACGTAGTCGACCGCGGTTCGTGTCCCAGACCCAGTGGCTTAAAACTCACACTGGGCCCGTGTGCTTGCGTGTCCAGGATCCCGAGAGGAGAATGGAGGAGAAGGGATTGCGGCGTGACCATCCCCCCTTGGGGGTGATTTCTCGCTTTCTGTCTCTATGTCTCTCTCTGCCTGTCTGGCAAGCGCACGCGCCCTACAGTGAAAATCTCTCAAAAAAAAAAATGTAGGGAATCTCAGCATAGAAATTAAAATTGTAAGAAACAAACTGTAAATGATAGAATTGAAAAATATGAGTGAAATGAAAATTCACTGAATTGGCTTACATGCACAACAAAGAACCAGAGAATTCACAATATATCAACAGAAATCATCTAATTTAAAGAATAGAGATAAAATAATTGTGAACCAAAAAAAAGTTGTATTCACCTGTAGCTAAATATTCAAAAGTTTATTATACATATAATTTTGAGTCTCAGAAGGAAAAGTAAGACACAGGCAGAATGAAAGAAAAAGATAGTTTAAAAAAATGACTGGAATTTCCCCAAATGTGCTAAAAAGACATAAATTTAAAGAAATAAGAAGTATGGAAAACTCCAGCAAGGTAAATACAATGAAAAATATCTAGGCATATGATGGTCAATTTTTTTTGAAAATATGAAGAAAGTCTTACAAGCAGCTTCCTGAAAAACAAACAAAAAATTCATCCATGGGAACAAGGATGCCAATGATAACTGGCATCTCCTCATGGAGTGGAGGCCAGAGGACAGCAGGAAAATATTTGAAAAGTGCTTAAATGAAATCATCCATCTGATCTAGAATTATGTACCCAATGAAAACATTCCAAAGGTAACATAAAGGCATTTTCAGAAAAACAAAACCAAACCTAAGAGATGTAATCACCAACAGACTGGTGCTGAAGAAAATGACCAAGTACTTTAGGTTGAAGAAAGATGATAACATATAGAAGTCAGTTTTGGCAAGGGCAGAATATGAGAAATATATATAAGGTAAATAAAGAAGAATATATCTCTTAAGTTCTTTACAATATTATGACTTATTTTTTAAAATTATTTTTAGAGAGATTTTTGCTATGGGGTGCATGTGTTTGCCCAAGAGACAGAGAGACAGAGAGACAGAAAGAGAGAAATCATCCCCTTTGGGGGATGGCCATACCACAATTCCTTCTTTTTCATTCTCCTCTTAGAATCTTTGGCATGCACCCACATGTGGCCAGTGAGAGTTTTAAGCTGCCATGTCTAGGAATCAAACCATGATTGTCTGGGTGGGAGTCCAGTGACATAACCATTACACCATCTGCTGGACCCTTTTATGACTTATTAAGGCAAAATTTATAACATTATGTGGAAAAATTTATAATATATGTATATGTAATATATAAACGATGGGAAGAAGTAAAGTGAAAATTTAATTCTGAGATGGCCTTGAAGCCTAAAGGTTAAGGGAATCAGATCCCACATGGCCAAACACAACTGAAATCCTGGCCCTGCAGGTGCATACATGCACCAAATCCCAACAGGATGGAGAAGTGGAGGAGAAAGTATCCTGCATGACTATGCCCGCTTGGAGGTAATTTCTCCCTCTCTCTTTCTGTCTCTCTGGTAGAGAGACTTAAAAAAATTTCAGGAAATATTTACTTCTAAATTTTTACATTATTATAACTATATGTTATTCTCTCTCTCATATATATATATATATATATCAATCTATACAAAAACCATTATGAAAAACAATTTTAAAATAGGTTAAAAAATAAAAACCTTACAATAGACTTATGAAAACCAAATGATATGCACAGAAGACAGAAGAGCAGGACCAGAAGAGCAAACACAGATGGGAAAAACAGAAAACAAATAGCAAAATGATAGACCTCCTACAAATATGAAAATTACATTAAAGAATAATGAGCAAGTCCCAGCTGCTGTGGCACAAAGGTAACCGAGTGCTCTCAAGGCTGGGAGTCATATGGCTGATCAGAGGTTGGATCCCTGACACAGACAGACTCTGAAGAGCTGGAAGACAGAGGAAAGGAGATTGTGGTGTGTTGAGACCCTGTCCAGGATGTTTCTCTATCTCTATCTCGTTCTCTCATGCATGCATGTGTGCATGCATGTGCGTACAAATGTAGTCTCTATTATTAAAAAAAAATGGACTAAAATAACTCCACTTAAAAGGCAAAGATTACCAAAAGTATTAGAAAAACAAGCCCTAGTATTATCTGTCTGCAAGACACAAAGTCACAAAGAAGTTCACAGTTAATTGATTTTTTTAATTGATGAAAAAAAAATTTAACATACCAACACTAACAATAATTTTAAAAGCAAAAAGGTAAATTATGTTTAAAAACAGTGATATTATAAGAAACAGAGAGATAAATCATATTGATAAAAATGAATGACCTGAGATAAAAAATATTTGATGGTAGTAAAAATAATATTACATAAAGATATTTTATATTATATTATTAAACAGAGATCAATTAGAAATACAGCCACTCTTACAACACAAACTACAACAGAAACATTCAATGAAAATGGCGCTATTTTTGAGGTTTTAGTTTCTCCAAATCTTTTAAACATTTTTTATTTTTAGTCTTTAATTAATTACTTATTGTGATATATATATATATATATGAAGGATCTTCAAAAAGTTTATGAGGATAGAAAAAACTACACAAAAATAAATTCATACTGTAATTCTATTTTTTCAAGAACCCCTGAATGCCTGTTGTATTTATATTTTGTTAGAATTTTTATTTTTTTATGAGGTATGTTTTGCTATGGGGTGTGTGCTCTTGCCAAGAGACAGAGAGACAGAAAGTGAGAAATCACACCCCAGTGGGGATGGCCACACTGCAATTCCTCCTCCTCCATTCTCCTCTTGGAATCTTGGGCACACATGCACATGTGCCCTGCACAAGTTTAAATCACCAGGTCTAGGATTCGAGCTGCTGTCACCTAAATGGAGTTCAGCAAAATAATCATTACACCATCTGTTGGTGTCTAAAATTTTAATTCTTACTTTGTTTATAGTTAATAATGTTAAGTACCTTTTCATGCACATATTAGCCATTCAAATTATTCTTTTCTTAAGTGTTTATTCACATCTTCTGTCATTTGTTTTTGTGTCTACATTTCACTGAGTTATAAGAGTTTTTATGTCTTGATACCATTCTCGTCCAGTACACATTTTGGATATATGTCTTTTAGTTTATGATTTGGTTATTTGTTTTCTGAATGGTAATATTTGAAAGCAAAGGTTTTTACTTTTCATGAAGTCTAATTTGTTTATTTTTATTTTATTATAATTTCTGTGGTTTGGGGAGTTTTTTATAAAATAAAATACACAGCTATTGTACTGTTCAAAAATTGCATCCCAGGTACTTTTCCAAGAAAAATAAAAACATATGTCCACAAAAAAGTTTATTGCTGCTTTTAAAATAATAATCCAAATTTGGAAACAATACAAATGTTTGTCA
>NW_006159513.1:594829-612693 GCF_000334495.1 Tupaia belangeri chinensis
GGGAAAGAGATAAATAAACCATAGTACATTCATATAGTAGACTACCCAAATGCCATTTAAAAATTACAGAGAGGGCCAGCAGATGGCATGAAGGTTAACAGGTGCTAGATCCCACATGACCAACTGCATCTTGAGTCTTGGACCTAGTGGTTTGAGAATAATGCCAGGTGCATGTGCGTGCCCAAAAATCCCGAGAGGAGAATGGAGTAGGAGGGATTTTGGTGTGGCCATCCCTTTGAGGGGTGACTTCTCACTTTCTCTGTCTCTGTCTCTCTTTGGCAAGTACAAGCACCCTATAGCAAAAAAACAAACAAGCAAACAAAAAACATTAAAAAAACTACTGATATATTCAACAACAAGTTATTTCTTATGAGGCAAAGCTATCATTAATTGGTGCATATAGTGGTAGCAGAAAACAAAACAAGACAAAGACAATATTATTACTTGTGAATACTTATGCAAAACACCCTAATTAAAATATTGGCAAATAGAATTGAACAGTTCCACAGGGAAATAATACATCATGAGGAAGTGAAGTTTATTCTAGTAAGATAAGAATATCAATATCTGGAAATCTATTAACATATCTCTAAAGTAATACATGCAGAGAGGGAAAAAAACTAAAGTTTTTCAGAAGACTTTGGACAAGATTTTGTATTCATTTGTTCCAATAACACTTAATGGAATAATACACCCACACACTCACATATGCAAGCACAGGCACAGGATAGAAGGATTCATATTGAGGTCAGAATCAGAGCAACGATGCCTTCTTGCCATTACTGCATAAACTGCATGAGAATATTGATCAAAATGAAAAAAGTGAATAACGTGTATCTATTTGCAAATGATATGACTATTTTCTAAAAATGCAAGAGAATTAAAAAGTTAATTCATGTAATAAACATTCTATAATATACAAAGTTATAAAAGATAACCTTCAACTACTTAGAAAACCAGTAATAACATAGAATAGAAAAAAAATCCCATTTAAATTGCAGCAAAATAGGTAAAATACCTAGGAAAAAGCTGAAAATGAAATATGTATATCCCTTAAGTGGAAAACTTTAAAACTCTCATAAAAGACACAAAAATAGATTTTTTTTTTTTTTGGTAGAGGTTTTTTGCCCTAGGGCCCATGCACTCACTGGAGAGAAAGATAGAGAGACAGTAAGAGATAAAATGAGCAATCACTCCCCGGGGGCAATGGCCATACTGCAATTCCTTCTCCTACATTCTCCTCCCAGGATTGTGAGCACACAGGCACACATGCACACAAGCCTAGAATGAGTTTCCAGCCACTGAATCTGGAAGTCTGTTCAGGATCGACCACGTAAGAGTCCAGCAACATAATTGCTACTCCATCTGCTGGCCCCCACAAAAATAGATTTAAACAAAAGGAGAAATATTCCTTGTTTTTGGATTCAATATCTTTTTTTTGTGGGGGGGGGAAGAGGTTTTCGCTACAGGGCGTGTGCGCTCGCCAGACAGACAGAAAGAGACATAGAGACAGAAAGCAAGAAATCACCCCCCAGGGGGGATGGTCACGCTGCAATCCCTTCTCCTCCATTCTCCTCTCGGGATCTTGGGCATGCACACACATGTGCCTGGTGTGAGTTTTAAGCCGCTGGGTCCAGGACGTGAACCGCGGTCGACTGGTCGACTATGTGGGAGTCCAGTGACATAGCCATTATGCTAACTGCTGGTTCCCTGGATTCAATATCTTAAGCATGTCAAATTTTGTTGAACTAATAAATGAATCTAATGTAACTTTAATCAAATTCCCATATTTTATTTAATAGCTGTAGAAGCTAATGCTAAAATTGATATCGATAATTAAAAACATGCAAGAATGGCTATGAAATGTGAAAAAGAGCCATGGGAGTATAATACTCACCAGACGTTCAAATCTTGCAAACCTTTTGTAAACAAAACCGTTGTGGGCCAGTAGGAGGTTTGCTGGCTAAGGTGCTAGATCCCACACATCCAAGTGAGCAGTTTGATTCCCAGATTCAGAAGCTTGAAAAACACACTGGGTACATAAGTGTGCATGCCCAGGGTCCCAAGGGAAGAAAGGGGAAGGAGAGATTGCGCATGACCATCCTACCTGGAAGGTGATTGCTTACTTTCCCTCTATCTCTGTTTCTCTCGAAGAGAGCAAATGTGTACATGCCAAAAAACTAAAACAAAAACAAAAACAGTCACGTATTGGCATATGAATGCACAGAAGGACCAGTGGAACAAAATGGAAAGCTCAGGAAAAAAAATCAAGAACATGTAGAGATTTAGTGGCATAAAAGTGATACCTCAATCACTAAAAAAAGGGGGGGGCTATTAATAAGTGTAATTGGCCACCTTTATTGCAATTTGGGGAAATAATATTGAATTTATATCTTACAGATTACACAAAGATTAACTGCAAACTCCAAAAATGATCGTAAATATATTTCTTAAAATATAGAAACCATACATGAATAGAAAAATAAAAGGATTAATTCCCATAGGATCTAGATTTAAGCAAAGACTTTCTACTTGCTTCTCCAAATCTTGATGTAATATAAAAGAACACTGGCAAATTCTACAACATAAAACTCACAACTCTGCTCAAAGAAAAATAATTATAAATGAAGTTAAATATATAAATTGCAGACTGGGAAGTAATGTTTGTGCTAATAACTTCTGAGAAATATAAAGAATCTTGAGAAATCAAAGAATATCAAGATCAAACCAAAAAAAGAAAAGAAAAGAAAAATGTGTGTGTTTGCGTATGAAGGAATGCATATCTGTTTATTTTGCAGAAGAAACACAGGGAGAATAAACCAGAGAAAGATTTAATTTGTTACCTATTAAAGATGGGTACAAGCATTAGAAAAGAGAAGAACACGAAAAGAGACTTTATCGAATATTTTTATTTGATTTGACTTTATTGTCTCCTTTATTTATTTCACTTTCGAACAGTATTAACATTTTCATGTTCAAAAATAATTCCACAAAGGACTCGAAAAACCCTAAAACTGACTATAAATGTAAGTAAATATATAGTAGCATCTATGATCACAAAAAGAAGAAAAGAATTCATCTAAGTTAACTTTTGTATGAAATACTTCAGATGTAGTCTAAGGACAGAGGAAATCTTGACTTCTGAATAAAAGCTTTGCTAGTGGTAGTGACAGGGTTGCACTAAGTTTAAAATTGTCTTATCGGTCTTGTATGGTTGAACAAATTAGCACACGTGCTCATATTGACGCAACACGTGTGTTTCTCACGGTGGAAGAGAGGAGTCACAAATGTGGGGCAGGAGATGAAGAAAAAAGGCTATAGGGTTCGGTTTTATGTGGAATTACAAACAAGAGTTAATACTTTTTAAAAATACACATTCCTAGCTCCGTTTCCTGACAAGCTGAGAGCAGTGGTACACCCGCAGCAATGAGCATTCTTAACACTTAGATCTTGATTTTATAAGTCCTGTTTTTCTTCAAAAAGAGCTAAAGCACCTTGAGAAACAGCTGACTGTAGGTCTGTGCAGGGGACCCAAGGTCAATCTGGGACATGATGTGAAGTCAGAGTGTGAGAAGTTCTCAAAATTGATAGGAACATGTCAAGAGGACATAAAAGCCAGTTGGAAGAGGCTACCCTTGGTCAGATTTGGATCATATGAGCATCAAAAAGTAATAAAGAAGGGGAGGGTTTATAACACGTTGAATAAGAAATGGTCTGTGAGCCTCAGCAATAAACTTCTTGAAAGGGCAAGAGAGAAAGAGAGAGAAAGGACGTTTCTTTCTTTGAAGTTTATTTATTTTGGCTGATAATGTGAGATAAACAGAGAGGAAGAGAGACATAGAGAGAGGAAGAGAGAGAGAGACAGGTTGCCAACAGTCTTCAGACTATAACTCACCCTAGCCTTAGTCAGCCTGGGCCAAGGGCACATGAAGGTACCTGATGTGGAGAGAGGCCCCAGAACATGTGTCTGGGAAACCTCCTATGTGAACCCAGTGTGTTACCAACTGTGCCCATAATCTGGCTTTTAGGGGAAAAACTGCTGACTAATACCTGTAGGAAGAATAGTCAAATGAGTAAAATAGTCATTTTTGCAACCAACATTTTAGAAAGCAGTTTAGGCATAAATCATCAATGAATACTGAAACCAGTGGATTAAGGATAATAATTGTTGGGGAACACAATCTCAATGTATGAGCTCACTGATTAGTTATTAATTATAAAGGGGAAAAGATACATTGCACAGGAGAAAATTGGTGACTACTCCCTTTACGTAATGACCAAATTTAACCTTGCCAATAGCAGGTCAAACTATTTCATAAATCTCTTGCTGTGAGTGCGCTGAGAGTGACCATCTATGTGTTGTGCCTTATTAAAGTGTTGAACCTGGGTCCAGTCACCATAGAGAGAGCAGCAGGGAAGGGTTGCACATGGCTGGGGGCATGTGGGAGGCTTCAGATCCTAATCGGCTATAGAAGGTTGGTGTGATGGTGAGCATCTCCAATCGTGCGCTGAGAGTGACCATCTATGTGTTGTGCCTTATTAAAGTGTTGAACCTGGGTCCAGTCACCATAGAGAGAGCAGCAGGGAAGGGTTGCACATGGCTGGGGGCATGTGGGAGGCTTCAGATCCTAATCTATAGAAGGTTGGTGTGATGGTGAGCGTCTCCAATCCCAACTAACACAGAGGCCGGAAGAGAGATTAAAAAAAACCTGTCAAAAATACCTATTTCTTCTCTGTCTCATGACAACACAGGACATTTAGTTACATGTTTAACCTGAATCTAATGTCAATGTAACAAACAAATTCAATGGGAGACATTCTGCAAAACAGATAATTTGCATTCCTTAGAAATATCAGTGCAAGGAAAGAGCAAAAAAGCTAAGTAACTATCTTGGATTAAATAGACTAGGGAATGATGACAATTAAATCAATTGATTGGGTCCTGGAAAGAAGGGAGAAAAAGACATAGGGAAAAATTAGGGAACTTAGAATAGAAACAATATATAATAATAAATAAATACTAAATATTTTTAATATAAGCATTTTCTTACGGCTACATAAGAGAACAATCTTATATTTAAAAGCCACATTTAATTATTTTAGATGGAAAATGCAAAAATTAGTGAATGCTCAGAGAGGGACATAGGGTGTTCATTGTTCCTTTTTGGCCATGTTTTTTTGTTTGGTTTTGGTTTTGGTTTTGGTTTTAAAAAAATGAGGAAAGAATGCTACAGAAGCCACACAAATTCCTAGATTAGACATTTTTTCTTGTTTTATAAATCAGATAAAAATTAATCTGCCCTTGAAGTTTAGAAAGGTGAACATCAGCCTGTATTGCCTCAGACCCTCAATGTAACTGAGAACTGGAATGAAGATTGAAAAGTGGATTTGATATCAATGATCCCGAACAATTCACTAGAACTTTGAACTACCATTCTCTAAGCTGCAAATCCTAAATTCAGATCATATTTTTGGGGTGAGCTTTCTCTATTTCCAGAAACAAAACCCCTTATCCAGAAAAGAGGAATACTGGTATATCAAGAGCCAAAAGAGATTACCAAGGATACAATGTTTCAATGATATTTAGCAGTGGTGGACTAGACAGCTGTATAAATACTCCCCCTCTGCTTTGCTTGAGTTTTTTGTTCTCTAACTGGATTGGTAGAAGGAAGATGTCTTTCTATTTTAAATATGCCCTCAATTTTGGAGGGCTATATAAAGCATGAGGCTGAGAACTTTAAGCCTAGACCTAAAGGAAAGTAATAAAGAGGATTGTGGCAGATATTGTAGACTAGCCCAAACAATGTCCTGTTAGGAATGGCCACATGGAGACTGCTAGCTAATGAGGTGCAAGTGCCAGTGCTGTTTTTTCTTTTTCTTGACCGGGTATGATATGATGGCAAGAGCGTCTGCAACCATCTTGCAACCATGACGGGAAGGCTAAGGGAAGTCATTCCTTAATCCTGAGGTACTTCATCAATGCTAAAATTGATTACTGGATTTCTTATGGAATAGCAACAGAATCTTCTTTGTCCTGTTTAAGCAATGTTTATGATATACTTCAATTCATTGCAGTAAGACCAAAAATTTGTTGCAAAAACCTAACATAGACTATGAAGAACTTAATTCAGCTCAGTTGTCCATTTGCCACTTCCCTCAGGAGCCAGCCCGTGTGATCTTATGTATTACACTACTATCAAAGATAAATCATACCCTTAATGACGGTCAAGTGAAAATTGCCCAAGGCAGAATTGATTAAGTTATATCAGGCAAATAGAAAAAGCCAAGTAGAGACCCCAAGGACAAAAGAGACAATTGTGTGGAATTTAACTAAGACAATAATTTCCCTTGTCAGCCACCCGAAATCGTTAAAGTCAAGGATGTCTGGTGACAGACAGTTTTCTAGTAAGCCATGACCTCTTAAGAGTAAGTCTGGGACCATGTGGCGACATGATGGTTAAGATTGTTGATTCCACATGGCCTGTTGTGAAGATGAGTCAAAGACCCATTGGTTTGAAAAACACTTTGTGTATGTCCAAAATCCTGAAGGAGAAATGGAAAAGGAGGGGTTGTAGCATGATCATTTTCCTTGGCGGCGGGGTGGGGTGGGGAGGGGCTGGGATTTCTTTCTTTCCCACTCTATCTCTCTCTTTCTGTCTCTCTTTGGTGAGCATTCACACCATCTGGCAAAAATCTACAAAAAAAAAATAGTCTGAAGAGAGGATTTGTAGAACATTCATGTTCAGAACAGGGACTGGTCCATAATTATCCCTAAATCATGCTGTTTTCACTTGAGAATTTTAAGAAAAGGGATTGTGCTCACACTAGTTAATACAAATTTAAAAACTATATTGTGTGATAACTCAAAAAAAAAAAAAATCCTGATGAGGACAGTTGATTCTGACAGTTAGCCAATGTTAAACTTCTTGCCAATGCAACCCTGGCATTTGGCTTCATCACAAAGGCAATCCCGTCGATGCAGTAGCATCTGCTCTCCCACTTACTGCTTATGTTAAAATGAAAGCTATTCAATAAAATATTTATAAGGATCATTCTACCGGTGGCTGGATGGAACTAAAATGGAGAGAAACCAAATTTCTAATAAATATATGAATAGCCATTCAGCTGACCGCTCTTTGACATGGACATCACTCACACTTCCTGATTCTTTTTAAATGCCTGCCTTCTTGTCAGAAAATTAAAATAAAAGTATTTTAGGTCTTTACTTCTAAGGGATAAAAATAAATGAGTTCTGTCAATACAGACAACAGTAATCAATGGGTACAAGTTTTTCCTGTTCAAAATTAGACCATTAACCATCTATTAGCCTGTTCTACGTGTATTTTGTGCCAGATATTATTACAGCTTCTGTGGATAGAGATGCAAACTTGACCTAACCAGTTCTGTAGCTGTAACCACACTTCAGCTACTTATCTTTTTAATTGATCACTTTCTGAAAGCTGCCTCAGTAGCAGTAACTAATTCATTCCAAATGGGATAATAAAGCAAAAGTAAAACATGCCTATTTCTTTGAAACATGAATAAGGTAGGCTAGTTGTATCTTGCTTCGAAGCCAGTATTAGCAGAGACTCCCTTTTAGAAAATCAGAAACAAGGCCCACAGGTTGTTTAGTGGTTAAGACACTGTGCTCCCACATGAGCAATTGCAGTTCAAGTCCCCAACCTGATGGTTTGAAAGTCAAGAGGGAGGAGGGGTGTGGGGAGGTGCATGTGTGTATTTGCCCAAAATCTGAAGAGGAGACTGGAGGAAAAGGGATTGTGGAGTGAACATCCCACCCTGGGGGGGGGGTGTTATATCCCACTTTTGCTGTCTCTTTTTCAATCTGGCAAGCACACACACCCTATGACAAAAACCTTAAAAAAATACAAATAAAAACAATTTGGCCACTTAACACAGTTGTTTTCAGAAATTGTCCACAGGCAGATTTAAATGTTAACATATCAAAAAATTTGAAAAATTCTACTTTTCTTGGCTACTCTTGTGAAAGTCATCCATGTATATTTCCCTTCACTCTGCGAGCTCTTGAAAGACAAACCCTCCTTTCACTCCCTCCCCTTTTGTTAGTCTGGCTTCTTATATACTAGGTGGTAGGTTAAAGGGTGAGATATTACACATCTTTGTCAGCACTTCATAGTCATCTACAAAGAGAGGCAATGTATGTTTTTATAACAACTTTTTTCTTTTTACAAACCAAGCTCTTTTCTTTTCTTTCTTGTTTGAGTGGAATTTATGTAGGATAATTGCAGGAATCCTTCCAAATTCAAGTTTGTATGGCTTACCTGTGTGCCATCTAGAAATTCTAGGAACTAAAGGAATTTGAGTTTCTCATAGGAGGCAGCCAGATGCAGACAAGTTGACTTGTTCTTACTTTAAAGCTGATCTCAGAAAATAATGGTAGTAAAACAAATAAACAAAAGTAGAATTTGGCAACAAAAGTTTAATTAAGAGCAATTTGGGTACCAGCAGTTGACATAATGGCTATGTCTCTGGACTCCCATGTAGTTGACCGCGGTTCGCATCCTGGACCTGGTAGTTTAAAATTCACGTGTGCGTGCGTGCCCAAGATCTCAAGAGGAAAATGGGGGAGAAGGGATTGCGGTGTGGCCACCCCCCCGGGGGGTGATTTCTCACTTTCTGTCTCTCTGTCTCTCTCTGTCTGTCTAGCGAGCGCACATGCCCTATAGCAAAAACCTCTCAAAAAAAAAAAAAAAGAGCAATTTGGTCTTTACTATTGCCTTTCTCAGAAAGTTCACAAAAGGTATTTTATTACACTGCTTTACAAACCTGTGGAAAGTCATTCTTCCAATCTCCTGCTATTTATTTTACTTTGGCAACCGTCACCTCTCAGTTCTTCCCAAGTATCATCTTTTTTATTTTTTTTGGAGAGGTTTTTGCTCTAGGGCACGTGCGCTTGCCAGACAGACAGAGAGAAACAGAGAGACAGAAAGCGAGAAATCACCCCCCAGGGGGGATGGTCACGCCCCAATCCCTTCTCCTCCATTCTCCTCTCGGGATCTTGGGCACGCACGCACACGCGCCCGGCGTGAGTTTTAAGCCACCGGGTCCAGGACACGAACCACGGTCGACTACGTGGGAGTCCAGCGACATAGCCATTACGCTAACTGCTGGTCCCCCAAGTGTCATCTTCTTGTCTCCCATCTCAGAAAATCTCCTTTTGCCCAGCATCTGACAACTCCTTAGACTCTTATCTCCACTGTACCTTGTTCTTTATTGCGACGATCACTTTGTTATGTAGATAACATCAGTTATTGGTTAATATTTGTTCTAATTTACTCATTATTTGAATTCTTTCTAATGAAGGCAAGTTCTATCTAGCTTAAGAACAATTCAAAGAGGAGAGTAGATGGCAAATATTTATAAATTACTAACATTTATTTTGTCCCTATTACAACTTAGAAGATCATGGTAAGGTTAAGGGAAAGACAAATAACATTTCTGAATACCTACTGTGTGTTAAGAACCATATTAAGTGATTTTTCAAAAATATATCACTTAATGGAAGTTTGGTGTTTAGAAATGTCAAGTGTAGCATTCCCTGTATATATAGTCCAAGAATTTTGAGTAGACTGTGGATGTGTGAAGTTCTTATATAAATATTCACACCAAGCATGAAGTCACATAATCACCAGTTTGTAGAAGGAATTCTCAGCTATTAAATTTCGTTTTTCTCATCAGACACACTTGATGGATGGTTTTGTGATTCTTACAGAGAGCAGACTTCAGTAAATACAAATTTAGAGTAGTGAATGAGTTTGTATTTTCTAGGTATTCCCAAAACTCTACCTCTTTCTCTTTTATAGAATTATAAATGTGAAGCTATTTGAAGACTATAACTACAAAAGGGACTATTAAATCCTTTTTTAGGTTTTTAAGATAAATTAAACATAATATCTTATCACAATATTAATAATACCAAATTAGTTTTGTCAAAACCCCTAACAAATACACTGGTTCAAAACATATAAGTTTCAGAAAATCCTATATACATTCTTCTAAAATGATGATGACACCTCAGAGGAAATCGTATACTTTATCCAGCTATTTTACTAAAATTTGTTAAGCAACTACTAGACCTTGAGATTTTTATCAGTGAATTAATGGAAAAAACATCACCTTTGTGAAGCAGGAAGTTTTATATAGCATTCCAGTAAACAGATATATAACATAGCATCAGATAATATATGGTAGTTTAGGAAAAAAAAAAATAGAGGGCAGCCATGTCCTATTTTAGATAAGGTATTCAAGGTGGGTCTCTCTAATGAAGCAATAATTCAGCATAGCCTAGAAAGAGTTGAAGAAGTAATCCACCTGTTCTCCAGAGAGGAGTATTTCCTACAAAGAAGCCCTATCAGAAAAGGCCCTGAGGCAAGCATATATTCAGAGAAACAGAACAAGTGTGAAGAAATAAGGTCAGTGAGGTACGAAAGGGCCAGATCAGGTAGAGGGCTTTCATCTTACACTAAAGTGATGGAAAGTCATTACAGGGCTTTCAGCAAGGGTGTAACATGATCAGATTAATGTTTTAAAAGGATCACTCTGGCTGCTATGCAGAAAATCACTGTTAGGTACAGAAGCACAGACACGTGTTCCCAAAGCTATCACAATAATACACAAGGGAGATGTTGTGACCAACAGGCCTTGGAAATGAGTTTTTAAAAGTGCATTCTAAACCATGGCTCTGAAAAATAAGAATATTCTGCTCTAGGGGAAGAAGTCTATTGGAATTAGATATAGAGAAGACAATAGGCAGGTCCTTGATATATCTTAGAATGACTGATGGCTGCAGAGTGGTCTTTTGAGAATGAACACAGTGGTCTGGACAAATGTACATTAATGCAACTGTAAATGATCCCATGTTTGGTGATATGCATGCATTAATTGGGTCATCGAGAAAATGATGATGCACTTTTTGCCTAGAAAAATATATCAGGACTTTTTTTTTAATACTGTAACAAACACATACTCAATGTAGGAGATCTGTCGGTATTGCAGAGATGGAGGGTTTAAATAGAAGGCAGCTTCTTCAGACTAATTGTACACGCTTGCAATACTTGTCTCTGGGTGGTTTCTATTCCTCTATCCATTTTGGACATATTCTCTTGCTTGATGGTGGCCTACACTTTCACACTTGATCCTTGGTATTTGCTGTAGCTCCCTAGGAAGTACTGGGGTTCAGGAAACTTCTGAGTTCTGTTACAGCTCTACAGGGCATATTTTCTGAAGCATGTGGAACTATAGACGAATATGCTAGAAGATGAAGAGATGCAAGTCATCGTCAATCCATTGTAAAGAGAGTCACATATTCTGCTGGAAATGGTTGGCTCAGGACTCACATGGCTCATAGCATTGCACACATATCTATACAAGAATGTTCTCAAATGCAACAGCACTTTAAAACACAACATCTCATATGCAGAAAGTGTTGATACCTGCATGTCATTAAGGAAATCAGAGCCTTGATATTATAAGGTTGATAAAATGAGATGCAGTGTCAAATGTTCTGGCAATGCGTATTCTTTGCTTGAACCTAGAACTATCTTCCTGGAGGGTACTGCAAAAACACAAATTCTTGATGTTTCTAAGCCTCAATGATTTTTGTCTGTAAAAGTGATTGAACCAAATGACCCAGAAAGTCCTTTACTACTCTGGCATTCTGTCTTTCAGTTGAATAAAACCTCATGGCAGGCTTGCAACTCAAATACCTGATTTTACCCCATGTTTTTCTACCCTCTCCTCCTACTCCAGCAGCCTGTTGCCATTTTTTTCTCCCTCATCCTATACTAAAGTTTGGGAAACAAAGAGCTAGAGGAGGAATTGTTTAGAGGTTTCCAGTCTGTGTATCTCCAAGAAACCAAGTCAGACTGAGTTTGAATAAAGAGAAAAAGGGGAAAAGATTTGCAAATTGCATGAGAGAAAGTGTAATAGGAAAAATGAAAAGATCTCAATACGAGGTGCATTGGGCTTGGGGAAAAAGAATATTCTTATTGTGTCAGTATGTGGAGTGGAAGGGACTGTCTTCCAGGGTGGGTGCCAGCTCCTATTAGTTTATTCCCTGTGGAAAGTTTGCCATTTAACAGTCTTGAACACATGGACTTCATTCTGATCTGGTTTTGTGCAACATGTGTGGAAAGAACAGCATGAAGGAGAACTATGTCTCCTGGTCAACTTGAACCTAAGCATAACAATTTGTAGTTTCTATCTGAGTTCTGTAGCAATGGACACAAAACATATTATAATCACTTTGTTATGGGAAACAAAATAGAGATTAGCAGAATGACTAGGAAAAGACTACCTGACATAAAGTACTCAAATTCATTAGAAATAATTTGAAGTTGTTTTAATATGTAAAGGAATCAGTAAATTAGTGATACTTGTCTGCTTCAAAAATGGTGATGAGCAGTGAGATACCAATTAACACCAGTAAGAATGGCTTTGTTCAAGAAAATAAAAAATAAGTGCTAGTGAGGCTTTTGTGAAATGGAACCCTCCTACACTTCTGGTGGGGATGAAAATTGGTACAGCAAATATGGAAAACAATATGCAGGTTACTCAAAAACCTACGAATAGAACTATCATATAACCTACTAATCTCACCCCTTGGTATTTACCTGAAGGATAGGAAGACAGTCAGAAAGACACTTGCATATCCATGTTAGTTACAGCATTATTCAAAAGTGTTAAGACATGGAATCAGCCTAGTTGACTGGATGAAAGCATGTGGCACATGTACACTGTGGAATATTATCCAGCCGTCAAAAGTGTTAAGACATGGAATCAGCCTAGTAACTGATGACTGGATGAAAGCATGTGGCACATGTATACTGTGGAATATTATCCAGCCATGAAACACAATGATACCTTGTCATTTGATAGAAAATAGATGAATATAGATGATTTAATGCTAAGCAAATGAGACGAACTATGAAAGACAAACAAACACCATAAATCCCTACTAATATTATTTATATATACAGAGTATCTACACTCTATGGCATAAATTGACAGATACAAAAATATAGTAGTAGGGAGAACAAGTATAGACACCTGAGATTGTATAGGATGAGGGAGGATATAGAGGATGGGTAGGATAGGCTCAGGAAAAAAATACTTAACAGATATAAAAATGTAAAGATATGGAACCAACCCAAATGCCTACAAACAGAGGAATGGATTGAACAAGTGTGGCACATATACTCTATGGAAAACTACTTAGTCATAAAAAACAACAAGACCCTAGCTTTTGACAGAAAGTGGATAAATATGGAAGATTTAGTGTTGAGTGAAGCAAGACAGGCTATGAAGGAGAGACATTGTATGTCTCCACATAATATATACCGAATGTCCGCACTCAGTGGTGAAATTGAGTGACTAAAGGATATATAAACACAGTAAATGGTTATATATATCAGATACAGTGTGGGAAGAGGGTGGGTGAAGGAGTAGAGTATGAGGAAGGACATTAAGGCAAAAAATAAAGAGGCAAGTCATTTATGGGACAAGGAAATGGTTATTACCCATTGAAGATAATTCTATCTGGTAAGAAATGTACACATGTTGGAATATTCACTTTGCAAGCTAAATAACATGTGATTGAATGTATAAAAGAAATTGAAATAAAAAAATTAAAGGGAAAAAATGTAACTTTTTTGTTAAAAATGATAAATATGGGAATATCCTTGAGTTGATTGCCATGCACTTATGCATACTTTGAAAAATCACTGTGTGCTATGGAGACATACAAGGATTAAATGTAAGAATCATAAAATAAAGTTTAAAAAAGTAAATTTTTTAAAAAGAAAATGTTGATTAGTCTAAAATTTTTTTGTACTAGTGGACACTTGCCAGAGAGAGACAGAGAGACAGAGAAAGAGGGAAAGGTGAAAGCAACCCCTGTAGAGAATTGTCACGCTGCAGTCCCTTCTCCATTTCTTCCTCCTTTCCCTATTTTGGGCATGCACATATATGTGCCCAGCTTGTTTCTCAAGTCACTGTATTTGGTACTTGAACCACGTAATTGTCCCTGTGGGATCCAGCTGCCTTAACCACCAGGCTACAGAGACAGCCTGATGAGTCTACATTTTGACTATTCAATAATTGCATGATCTATGAAAGTAACTATATCTTTTTGGACAACAGCCTTTTTATTTATAAAGTGAAGCAGTTGGGAAATGATCATCTCTGGCGACCTTTATAATATTGACAATTTCTGGTACTGTGAATGGAATCTGGTAAGGTGAGGTCCATAGTGATGGAGTTAATTTAAATGTGTTGCCTCTGGACTCAATGTTCCTTCTGGAGCACAGTACTTCTTTACTTTTAGATTGAATTCAGTGTGAGTCAAAACCTCAATAATGTATAATGTTGTTGCTAAAATCGTTCAAAGGGTTAAAAGAAAGAGAAACAAGTATATAAAAATGACACGGTTGTTGTATTTGAGAGGCAGGTTGAGAGGATGATCTTTTTTATTCTTTCAATTTCTCATTTTCTAGTTTTATTTTTACTAAACTTGTAATTAATGAAAAAGTAATTTTAACTAAAATTGCTACAAGGAAAATAATGTTGCTGATATTCTTTGTGTGTGTCTGTCCATTTCTATCTTTGTGTGTGTGTGTGTGTGTGTTGAAGAAGAGCTGGAGCATTTTCTGTAACAATTCTGCTTTTACATTTAGAGGTCAAGGAACCTACTGTGAAGGTTTGGTATCTTTTTCAAACTTAGCCTTGAGCTTAATGATGTTCGTGTTGAATTTTCTTGCCTACAATGTGAAGAAACACATTCTGTAATTTTTTTATGTAGTTGGTCCTAGATGCATTAAAATTTTTTTTGATAATAGATTAGCTTTCTTTTTGATCTTCTCATAGTTTATTTCTGGGAAGAAGGTAAGTGACTGGAATACATATTTCACAAAACTTCCTTCTGCAATAACAGAGTACTAAATCCTTACTTGGATGCATTTACCTACACAATGACTTCCTTTTACATCAGAATATATGCCAAAAAGTCTGCCCTAGCAATTAATGACTTCCCTTTGAAAAGAATAAATGTTACTGGACAGAATTCTATAATTCCTTACCCTACTTTCTTGCTTTAGATGGTCACTCTTGGTGCTAACAGCTCTGCAAGGTGTAATGTAAACTCAAGAACATTGTTTCCATAGTAGCATGACTCTCTAGTGCACTCATACCAACAATTGCAGCCACTCGTGCCAACTTGAGCTTGATACGTTCCGATAAGCACAGATGGCTAAGCAGTCTACTTCAGCTATCAGAATGATCCAGTCAAATTATCTTTCTTCTCCCCTTCAAAACTATCCTTGAATTCCAACTCTATGGAGGCATTTCAACTAAGTGGAAGTGAGATCTGTTTAAGTAGCTGATCCTGACACAACCATATAAATAGTTTTCTGATACTTATCCTTGCTACAAATGTAAACACTAGAAAATGAATAAAGCAGAAAGAAATGTGTAATTAACCAGAATCCTAAAAATAGTCCCCATCTCACTTCCTTTGTTTTAATGACGTAACCAAGTAGAGATCCAGACTCTGATCAATTACGCTAATATATGGAAGGGTTTTTAATTACTAACTTAAATAAGCTACTTTCAAGTCAGTGACTAGTTTGCTCTGTATCTGAGTATAAAAACACCCTATTGAGGCTCTATTTTATTTTATTTTTTAAGAGGTTTTTGCTATAGGACATGTGTGCCTGCTAGAGAGACAGAGAGACAGAAGCAAGAAATCACTCGCCTCCCTGGAGGGGGATGACCACACCCAAATCCCATCTCCTCCATTTTCTTGTCTAGATTTTAGGCATGTACATACACATGCCTGGTGTGTTTTAAACTGGGTCCAGGACTCGAACTGTAGTTGATTATGTGGGGGTCCAGTGATGTTACCATTATGCCATCTGCTGGTCCTGGAGCAGAGGTCTACTTTAATAATGTTCCTCCATTGTCTTTTGAAAGTGTGAGGTAGATTAGGTTTCAAAATTTAGATAACTAATGCCACCAGCTTTTAACATTTGAAGCCTATTTTTGGAGGAGGTTTTATTTAATTCATGTACTCACTATTATAGAGAACTGCCTTTTCTTTAGTCTGGAACTCCTCAGTAGGCTCAGGTCTGAATGTAATTAGTGGGAAAGTGAACAGCCATATAATCACAGACCTCTTATACTATTATACAAAGTTTGTTCATGATGTGTGCATAGATTATTAAAAGGAAGTTTTAACCTACCAAAAAGCAACAATTTTTCTAACAAGAACAACTTTTATCCAATTAGACATGTAGTTCCCTTCAATTTTTCTTCAGCATTTTGGAAATTTGTTAGCGTCAACTCTGATTCTAACATATGTCACCCCAGAACTCATTTCGATCAAAAAGACAGCATTATCTGTAATGTGTGGGGAGTAGTTTTAAATGTTTTGCTATTTTTTTAAGTTTATTTATGTACTTCTTCCATGAAAGAGACAAGGGGATATTGAAAAACAGAATGTGACAGCCACCCTATACGGTGTCTTTACATCACAATCCACCCCTAGCCTCAGCCAGCCCAGGTCATAAACACGTGTGCATGAGCTCAGGGAATGCCAGGACATTAACTGGGGACCTTCCCATGTGGTTCCAATGCATTACCACTGTGCCACGTTCTGTCTCCTGTGTTTGCTATTTTAGATTCTTCTCTATGCATTGGCCTAATAGCAGTGCAATGAAGAGCAGCCTCACAAAGAGTTTGCAGTTTTGTCAGTGAAAGAACAAGAGAGATGACCCCTCAATAACAAGCTACAGGCAAACAGGATGGAATTGGGCATTCGTGGTTATTTCTTGCCTTTCCAGTTATCCACTTAACACTTTAATAGTTTTTGAAAAATTCAATGAGAACTGTTATAATGATAAAAAATAGCTTCTCAAGCAGGTAATTTCATTTATCATTCTTAATGTTGTTAAAGATAATACATAAAAAGATAATAATAGCTTTAAATATTTAGAAAACACAAATTCTCAATCTGAGGTCCCAGAGCCACTTGGCACTTATGACTTTAGTAATTGTGACTTTTCCAATATTGTAAAATAATCTAATAAGGACATTATTTTAACTCTTGCTTATTTTACTACACAGTAAATCATATACTGAAATGATTAATAAAAGTAAGAAAATAGATTAGTGTTAGTTAATCAATATGTTCAGTTAGATTGGTAGAAAACCTTCAAATTCTTAAGGTATGGAATAATAAAAATCATTTTAGAGATGCAAAAGTCACTAGAAATTTTACAGTCAAATAACTCATTTGTTTCTCACTCCACTTCATGGAGTTGGCTGATAGGTGTAGACTTTGCTCTATATTATAGATCAGGTTACTGAAATTTGTAACTCCTATTTATATTATCTGTTCTTTCAGAGTTCTAGGCCTTCCTTTAATGGTTTCTTTATTTCATGCATACTTTATTTAAGTAAGAACTTGTTTGGGTATAACAGTAGGCCTAATTATTATACTATTATAGAATACAGTGCATAGTTTTTTCTCATAATGAAGCGTATAGTCCAGATGGGTATGAAAAGTGATTAATAAAAAAACAGAGACACAAAAAATGGAGAGATGGTTAGAGTATGATTTGTTCATTTTTTTCTGTCACATTATAGGTACAATGATATCAGATTCTTAACTTGATAGATTTCAATCAAATAGCAAAATGAAAAAAAAAATGGAAGGAATATATTGAACCAGAAAGGATAGGATGAGGCAATGTATGATTATTAGACAAGTGTATGATGCTGACACTGTGAATTGAAAGAAAGGAAGGAAAGAGGGAAGGGTCACCGTAAGT
>NW_006159513.1:612707-618529 GCF_000334495.1 Tupaia belangeri chinensis
AAAGCCTCTTATGCATGTAAACTTTGGCTTTGAATGTTTACTCTACAGTGAGGGAAAAGGAATCTAGGGCAGGACAAAACTGTCATGTGGCATCTTTCCACTTGAGGTATACATGCCAATATATTCTAATATGTCATGCTTCCACAATCTTTTAACTTTTGAATAAGTAATGCCTCAAAAGAGTAAACTGGAAAGAAATCAGTAACAGTCTAAGGAATAAAATATTTAAAACAGATGAAGAAGTATTAAAACTTACTATCATTACTTCTACCCTATACTTTCTAAAAGAAAGCAAAGGATGGATTGGACCACTCTGTATTGTATGAATGTTTAAATAGATTCAAGCCTTTTGAGGTTACACTAACATGCATACTATAAACAACCAAGAAATGAGAGTGTCAGAGGAAGATGCTAAACAAGAGAATAATGATGAACATAAGGGTTGGGCAGAGGAGATGAAAGAAATCTGGTAAATTAGACCAGAAAAACAATGGTGACCTGAAAGCAAAATTTGGAAGCATCTACCATGCAGAGATGAAAAGCCAACACTGGGATGGGATCTGTCAGTCACCAGGTAACAGGTGAATAAGGAATCTGAGTCTAGTTTGCTCAGTCTATCTGAGCCTGGCCGGGTGTGAGAACATTCATCAAGTTTTTGATAGACTACAGCGCCCATCCATGAGAAATCTCATTTCTGGACATTCGGCTGTCCTTGACCTTGAAAGCAGTTCCAGACTGATAGTCAGTCTAACTTGATAAATGATGATTTCACAAAGAGAAATGCAATTTTCCCACTCCACTATGACCCTAAACACACAGAAAGATACACACACATATACCTGGTGTGAAAATGTACAGCAATGTACATGGAAAAACCCATAAATGTGTGACATACTCATTCCACCAGCAAGTCACAGATAACAGTGGCATATTTGATACATTTGGTGTAATTGCAGATACTAATGCCTGTGCCTGCCCAGCTCTATAAGCTCCCAAAGAAATCTTGGCTGTCTGACAGCAAGGTGTGCAAGGCAGTCCTTGTCAAAAAGCAAGAATACAAATGCTCTTCAAAAATACTGCCTGGGGTTGTGGCTATGTTATATACAGAACTACAGTAGCCTGGCCAGAACACCTAGCCAAGGAACACTAAAATGTACTGAGATTTTATTTGCATTTATTCTTTTAGTCAAAAGAAGGGTAATGACGGCTAGCAGATAGCATAGCATAGGTTATGTCGCTGGGCTCCTACATGCTCAATCATGGTTCAAGTCCCAGGTGGTGGCTTGAAAATCACATCAGACATAATGTTTGTGAAAACTCAAGATCCTGGGAGGAGAATGAAGATGAGATTGCAGTGTGGCCACCATCCCACCCTGGGAAGTGATTTCTTCCTTTCCCTCCCCTTTTCTCTGTCTATCTCTCTTTCTCTCCAGTGAGCACACATGCCCTAAGGCAAAAATATCTTTTAAAAAAGTGTAGGAAATAGCAGTTGGTGTAATGACTATGTCATTGGACTCCCATGTAGTCAACTGTGGTTCAAGACCCAGATCCAGTGGCTTAAACTCACGCCAGGCACATGTGTTTGCATGCCCAAGATCCTGAGAGGAGAATGAAGGAGAAGGGATTATGGCATGGCCATCCCCCTGGGGGGGCAGTGATTTCTCACTTTCTGTCTCTCTGTCTCTCTCCATCTTTCTGGTGAGTGCATATGCCTTATAGCAAAAACTTCTCCCCCCCCCAAAAAAAAAAGGTAGTGTAATGATATTTCTTGTCTCTTTTTCTTATATTACCATATTGATTTTTTTTAAAGAGAGATTTTTGCTGTAGGGCATATGCACTCACTAGAGAGACAGAAAGCAAGAAATCACCACTCAGGGGATGACCACGCTGTAATCCTTTCTCCTCTATTCTCCCCTTGGAATTTTGGACATACACGCACACATGCCTGGCGTGAATTTTTCTTTTCTTATTTTTAAATAATTATTTTATTTAACCTTATTTATTTATTTAAATTTGAACAGGACAGAGCGAGAGTGAGAGAGAGAGAAAGAGAAAGAGGGAAAGTGAGATACCAAGCCATCAAGTTCAGGATTTGAACCAAGGTCAGTCATGTGGAAATCCAGTACCATTAACCACCATGCCACCTGCCAGCCCCACACCTGTCATGAGTTTTAAGCTACTGGGTCCAGGACTCAAACCACAATTGACTACATGGGAGTCTAGTGATCTAACAATTATGCCATTTTCTGGCCCCAATTTATTATATTCTATTCCTTTTACCAAACTGTAAACCCCTATGTAGAAAGTGATTATGTATCTCTATTTCTTACATATCTATCACAATTTTTTTTTATTTTTCTCTCTCTCTCTTCCCCTCTGACATGTGATCAATGCCTGCTTGTGTTTTAAATTCTCTATTGCTTTCTTTCTTCATTAAAATAACAAAATTATAATGAATATGTATGACACATAATGTAAACAAGAATGAATTGTTTCCATAACCACAGTAAACTTACATATATATTATATAGATGAGTAATATAGGAACCCATTTGTTAAAACACCATGTTTGGTCCATTTGAGGCCTGAATGTGAATTTCTTTTTGATTAATATCAAAATTCTTTGTTTTGAGATATCAACATTCTTTAAGAATTTGGGATTATAGGTAGACACGTAATTACCTCTCGATTTATTTGTGTAACAAGGGAAGATATTGTACCATTCACCAATCAGTCATCACTCTGCTCACGCTATGCTCCCTGAGGCCTACTGATGAGTAGATATCTTCAGCACCCCAGGGTCTTTTTCCATTAGCTAGTGATATGTTCATATCCAGTAAAAGTAGTTTTTTAAATTGCCAGAAGGACATACGCACTCACCAGAGTACAACAGAGAAGAAGAGAGAGAAAGTGAAAGCATACCCCAGTGGAGTGTAGTCACCATTTCTCCATCCTACCGGGATTTGGAGGTACACATGTGCACATTCTCCATGTGTTCAAGCAACAGGGGCTAGGATTTGAACCTGGGTCAGCTGTGTGGGATATGGTTCTCTCAGCCACTAGGTTCCAGGATTGGCCCAATGTCAAGCATTTTTTTCCCAATTTATTTATGCTTACTTTATATGCTCTCGTAATTACATATTTTAGCTAATTACATGTATTTATATATTTACTTTTGCTATAGGGCTCATGTGCTTAGGTGGGAGAATGAGAAATCAACCCAAAGGGGGATGGTCATGCCGCAATCCCTTCTCTACAGTTTCCTCTCAGGATTTTGGGCACACACATGTCCCCAGTGTGATTTTTCAAGCTGTTATGTCAAAGATTTGAACCATGGAATTGGTCATGCAGGATCCAGCATCTTAACCTCCATGCCACCTGCTGGCCCAATTAATTACTTACTATTTAAAATAAAGAAATAATGAGAGTGAAAAGAAAATGTTGGTGTTTCAATTAAAACTATGTTGAATGCTTTGGAAATATTTGTTAACAGTGAGTTGTAAAAAACTGCTGTCAAATTATGTGGGGGTAAGACAACTGTAAAATACTAAGGGAAAAAATCACGAAAAAAATCTGGAAGAAATTCAATATTAAGATCTTTCACAAGTTTTCTAAAGTTTTTATTAGAAAAATATTGGGCTGATTCAAAGGAAAGACTTTGGGCTAACACCCAAACAGTGGCAAGTGAATGTCCATTTGTAAGGCTTAAGTTAAAATAACTTTTAAAAGTGTATATATTTTTTAAAGCAATGATTCTCCTTAATAGATTTTTTAAAAATTACCTACTTCCAAATTCTAGATATATGACTTCTACTCTTTATTTATCCTTGAATTATTCCACTTTAGTTAGTGCTTATTTATGGTTTATATCATTTAGATGATCCTCTCAAACCTTAAGTTGAATGTATGTTTCATATATTTATTTACCAATTTTATTGTGACTATATATATTTTTAATAATTATTCATTTATTCATTTGACCAGAGAGAGACAGAGGATGAGAGTAAGATAGAGAGGAAGTGAGAAAGCAAGCCACCAGATTCAGGATTCAAACCCCGGTTGGCCATGTGGGAGTGTCCAGCACCTTAATCACCACACCACCTGCTGGTCCCAATTGTGACTATATTTTTAAAATAAAAGCTAGTGATGCCATGGCTACCTTTGGTGACATGGTTTTAGCCTTCAGTGAATTTTCAGTTGAGTAGGAAAGGTATGTTATCTATATATGCAACTATAGTCAAGGACTTATGGGAGTTGTACAAAGCATAACAGGTTTTTGCTTCAAGAATGGTAGATGAAAGACTTATTTATTTATTGAACAGCTATGTTTAGAAATACTTGTTAAGTTCAAGGAGTTGTGTGTAGTCCCAAAGTGTTAGTGGTAAACCAGACAGACAAATTCTGTTTCATGGAAGTGCCTGAGAAGGTATTCCTTGACTGTGGGTAGAAAGGATTCTGTTAGGTAGACACAGAGGTTGAAAAAACTAAATGGTGAGATAAATAGATACCTTCAGCAAAAACAGGCAAAAGCTCAAGGTTAGTAAATTAGTGAATAATTTGGCTAGGGGATGAGATATCAGTGGAAATGTGTGTGTGAGAGAGAAGTATGAAGCATTATAAAGTCTCCTTGTATATAAGAACAATTCTTTGAAAATAGTTGCGTGCCTCTCTGAGCTGATTAAGCCCTGAATGCACTGCAGCATGCTCATGGTCCATGATCACCAAAGTCTATACAGGTCAGTTTGTTCCTGTGCTTAATTCAAATCCCCCTTTGTGGTTTTGTAACACAGTCAACATCCAAAAGTCACTCAATAGTCAGGTTTGTTCTTGGGCTTTCTTCTCGGGCTCAATGAACACAGGGACTAAGAATTAAGAAATGGCTTTTCTAATCCATGTGGCTTCATGAAGGTCATAAGGTGCTGCTAATGGCGCTCCATTACTTGCTAAAAGTACAACATACCTGGTAGGAATGAGAAGGAAGAAACCAAAAGCCTTTCCAACTTCATCTGGGTACTGTAATCCCTTTGCACCCCCCTCATCTCACCCTACCCCCACCACCAAGCCTTATATACAGAAGTGTCATCTAGATTTGGAATTTATCGCTGCTTCTTTTTTTATGTTATTTGCTTTTATAGCTTAGGCTTTACAAATTCTAAGACTATGTCTATATAATGCCCAGAAAGATTTATTGGGCAACAAATTTGCTTGGCCATTTGCATCCTAATGGCAAAAGCAATTTCTTTAGTCAGAATAGTTTATTTTCTTTTCAGTTGCAAATGGGGATATTTTAAGGGAAAAGAAGTTATTTTGGTTCATAGGGGGATATTATAGCTCCTTATTTCTGACACCTGTCACCACTCCCATCTTAACAAAAGTCTTTCATTGGCCAGGAGTTAATAACTCAAAAGATCCCAGACTACTAAAATTAACCAGTCTTTACCTATTATAAACTTAAGAGTTGTTCTGTAGGTTTATGTAAATACTTCAAAAATTATAACACCTAAAGAAGAGAAAGTGTCATTTTATGTAGATGGTTATCAGGAAACTCTTTAGTTGTATGCTAAAATAGAGCACTATTCAGAAGCGGAAAGGCTGAGTTCTATATTTTTGGTTTAGCTATGTAAATTTGGACACATTGCTTGAGTTTTGGAAGACTTACTCCTTTGTTTTGTGTGTAAAATTCAGGGAGGGGGATGCGATTGGAGATAGGCAAAGGCTGTGGGTGGTGTTTGAGATAGGCACGGACCAACCTTCACTGACTAGTGAATGCGTGTTAGGAACTTTATATACCTTATTTCAAAAAACCTTCTCAATATCCTTAG
>NW_006159513.1:618581-623117 GCF_000334495.1 Tupaia belangeri chinensis
AGGGAAAGAACTAGAGTTCAGAGGACTGAGGTAATTTACCTAGGGTCATCCAGTTCATGAGTTAAAAGCCCTCCTCCATCTGATGTTACAGCTAGATTTTCTCCTTCACGGTACTGCCTCATCTAAAGTCCAGTCAAGCACAGAAGTTCTTTCACTTGATGCTCTACCATTTGGTTTCTTGATGCATCAAATTCCAGCATTTCCTTTTTTTGACTGTAAACTTCCGGGGTAACATAATCCAAAGACAAGAAGATAAATTCCTACCGTCTGAAATTTTCTTCATAGCTGAATTAATGAGATTGTGTACAAAAGTAGATTTTAAAACATAAGGTATGATCATTATTAAATGAGCACAATTACTCACTAGAGACTTTTCGGTCTGGAGCTGAACTTGTTTTATTTCAGATACTCACAAAAAATCTACATCCTTGCTCTTCATTTTCTGATTCCACATAAATTATGTAGCCCTTTCCAAGATCTGTGAAAACTGATCTAGCATGCAGTGGGACAGTCAAAAGAAACCTGCAGGCCAGATTGTGAAGTCTATTATGGGAGATACTGTGCATAGCCCCTTCTTTTGCTTAAAGTTTCATAGTCAGAATATAACATAGGCAGGGATAAATGGCAGTTGTATTCTGCTACAGGATGGTAAGATTTAAGGTGCGGGTGGTTAGTCCTAATGTAGGAAAGCTAATAATAGGCAACCCATCTGTTGAAAATAATAACCTTTCCTTCTCTTGGCTTAGTGCCTCACTGTAGCATTCTAAGGGGGTATCTGGACAAATGTCATTTCTATAGACATAAACATAATTGTACTTACAATGAAAGCCCCCCTCCCCCTTTCTGGCTCCTTCTACTCTGAAGGAGATAATCTAACTAAAAGCATGTGTGTACTGGGGGACTTCTAGCAATTCATGTATCCATCAGAACACAAATCATTCATTAGAATACAAATGACTTAATAGTAATACAGGGAAGCTTCCCAGAGCAAATTACAATCCCATCACTGAGAATTAGCAATGAAAGTTGACAGGCTTTATAAACTTTGAGATTTTGTTGGAATGTAAGGCAGTTATAGGGAAGGGAATAAAATGCCCTAAGGTAAAAAGCTAGGAAAGATTTCTACACCTATGATTTATTTTTCTTATGCTATATGTGCTCAGTATCTAAGATTAGCTTATTAGAACCATAGTGATGGTGGAGAGTTACATAATTTTATACAATATGTCTAATATATTATATATGTTGGTCTGTGTTCGATCCTGAAGCTAAGAAAGACATAATCCACACTATCACATAAACTGAATTTCATAGAATGAGGGCAGATTTGCGCATTCAGAAAATTCCAAAAGCATGCATACAAACACACAGATACACAGACACCCGTCTTCAAGCTCAGAGTTCCTGAAGTTTGGCAATATATCAGACTGACTTATAGCTCCATTCACACCCAAATTAAAGCATCTGAGGATAGGGCCTGAATGTCTGCTGTTTATGAAATTTCGACTAGAGATTTTACCCAGTCAATTTAATTTTCATTTTTCTAGGTTGTAATGAGTGCTTCTGAACTGAGCTGAAGAGCATGGGCAGAAATAGGATGGAATACATTCTCTCCCCTAAGAAAGAATATTTATAAAAATAACACCAAGCCTATATTACATTTAAGAAAACTTGGTAAAGATATTTGGATGATTGGTATTTAAATGAATAAGCTGTCTCTGGCCCCATGCAAACAAGTAATTACTCCACTGCTAATTCATTTAAGAAATGTCTGCCCTGGATTTAGCACTCCTCTAGGTTCCCTAAGGGATATGGGATAACTGAAAGGGGTATTTACAGTTAATTTGGGGAAAAAAAAAGGATACAGATGTGGACATTAATTAGGCAGATTCTTTAAAGCAGTAGAGAAACAAGAAAGACAACAGTTTATATAGTGTATGTTGCGGGCAAATGTCTAATTTAGGCATCAAGAACAATTTTGAAATAACTTCTGCACAATTGTTGGAAGTCTTTTCACACATAATTTAGAGAGATCACAAAGTCTGAGGTGATACGCTTTAGGGTCTGGCAAATCCAAATCTAAACTGTATGATGTAGCAAGTCACATAACTTCCTGGCATTCGGTTTCTTCATCTAATAATGGAATTTGGACTAGATAAGTAATTCTCCATGGAAATGGCCAGGGTGGGGAGGAATTAGCTCCCCAAGAAACATGTGGACTTGCTGAAGATATTTCTGGTTGTCGCACTTGAGTGGAAGAAGTTTGCTAATGGAATCTAGTGGATACAGACCAAAGATGCTGCAAGATGTCCTACATGCAAAAGACAGAGACACACAACACAAAAATGATCTGGTACAAAATGCAAAAGGTTCTGAGACTGAGACTGGGAGAGATGAGTGTAATGATTTTTTTTTATTTTTTTAGGGGGGTGAGGTTTTTGCTATAGGGCGCATGTGCTCACCAGAAATACAGAGAGACACAGAAACAGAAATCAAGAAATCACCCCCCAGGGGAGATGGCCACACTGCAATCCCTTCTCCTCCATTCTCCTCTTGGGATCTTGAGCCCACACACACACACACACACACACACACACACACATGCTGTGATTAAGTGATTTGGAATTTCAACACTTACACTAAGTGACTCTGTTGAAACTGAGTCCTTAGATTATATTTTGAGAAGCAACTGGGAATACACTGGCATTGAAGAAATTGAGGCTAATCCTTGAAAAATAATACCACAAGACATTATCTGTTGAGTACCATATGAGTCATACTCACAGAAGCCTTTTGAGATGCACACAAGTTCTCTCAGTTTGTTAGAGGCAACATAGGAGATGAATTCACCTAGGTGTGGCTGTGAAATCCATACACTAGTCACTATGCAAACTCCCTCCAGAGAGTAGTACACGCAGTCTTGACAAGATGAGCAAGCCGTGGAGGAAGGAAGTGCATGGAACAAAAGGAAGAATGGGAAATCTACTAGGGATAGAAGAAAGTGCATTGTCAAAGGTAATATGAGAGATTTTACAGAACCTCAAATTTACAAAATGAAGAATCTGGATTCCATCCAGTAGACCAGTGTTTCTCTACCCTAACTGAAGAATGAGGTAGGATTTAAAAACAAACAAACAAACAAACAAACTGATAAGGGGACCTTATCCCAAAGAATGTGATCTAATGTGATCTACTTGGTCTGGGATTGTGCTATGCATCAGTAGGTATTTAAAAGTCCTCAGGTTGTTCTAATATACATCCAGACGACAATAGAAAACTGGTGTAGGAGTATGCAGGTGAGAGTCTTAAAGAAAGCAATAAAAGGGACCAGCAGTTAGCATAATGCCTATGTCACTGGACTCCCATGTAGTCAACCGTGGTTCAAAGTCCTGGACCTGGTAGCTGAAACTCACACTGGGCACGTGTGCATGCACGCCCAAGATCTCAAGAGGAGAATGGAGGAGAAGGGATTGCGGCATGGCCATCCCCCTGGGGGATGATTTCTTGTTTTCTTGCTGTCTCTCTCTTTCTGGAGAGGGCACACACCCTATAGCAAAAACCTCTTCCAAAAAAAAAAAAAAAAAGAAAGCAATAAAGTAGATTGACCTAGTGGTAACGTGGACGACTGGGGCAGAGAATGTAGAAAAGGAACCAGCTAGGAGGCTATGGTGGAAACCAGAGGAATGGAGATAAAGACTCGCACTAAGAAGATAGTGCTGGAGTCAAGAGATCTCCCTCAGATGTTATTGTTACTGGCCTATTGTATAACAAAAGAAAAATCACTTAATTTTTCTGTCTCCATTTTCCGCTCACGCTAAGAGAGCTAATATTGTCCCTGAATATACCACAGCATTGTTATGCAATTCAAAATAGGAGTTGAAAGTATTTTGGTCGGGGCTGGCAGATGTCATGGTGGTTAAGGGTGCTAGACTCCCACATGACCGATCGTGGTTCAAGTCCCGGACCTGGTGGTGACTTGTTTTCTTGCTTTCCCTTTCTCTTACTCTCTCTCACTCTGTCCCTCTCTGGTCAAATTAAAATAAAGTTAACTAAATTCTTTTTTAAAAAAGAAAGTGTTTTGAAAAAGTATGATGCCAAAGATAGGTTTAGTATATTATGAAAAGGGTGGCAGTGAAGCTGGGAAACAGAGACATTTTCAGTACATTCACATTGGTGAGACTGGTGAGCGAGCTGCTACTGGGGAAGGGAGGAGGGAAAGAACTTCTAAATAGTATGAGCCTATGGAATAGAGTGAGTCTTCTAAACAATCAGGGAAGTTGGAAATGGGGAACAGCTCCTGAAGGAAAACTAGAGTATGTGTAGGCTGAAGATTCCAACTCGTGGCAATTTTGCCCCCACCCTCAGACCCCCATGGCCTGGAGACACTTTTGGTTGCCATAATCGGCGTATGGGGTGGGGTGCCAAGGATTCTGCTAAGCATTTGTATAGAGCACAAGGCAGCCTTCTACAGCAGAGAACTACCTGGCACCCGTGTTGAGAAACCAGGCATATTGCAGAGTTGGAAAGGGCCAAAGA
>NW_006159513.1:626775-645012 GCF_000334495.1 Tupaia belangeri chinensis
TTTACCCAGGCACAGGCTACGAGCGTCCATCCCGGACCCTGGCTCGCGCTCTCCAAGAGCAGAGTGGGCTGTTCTGGGATCCGGCCGTCGTGAGGCAGGAGCCTGGTCTGTCCGGATTGCCTGAGCTGGGGGAGCCCGGAGGGAAACCGAGGGAAACGAGCTGCGCGTTTTACTAGAGAAAGCGCGAGCGGAAGAGGCGAGAGTCGGAGCGCGCGAGGGAGCATCAAGCACGGCGGAGACATGAGGACCTACTGGCTGCACAGCGTCTGGGTGCTGGGCTTCTTCCTGTCCCTCTTCTCGTTGCAAGGTAGGGGGAGGCATCCCTGACCCTTCGCGCCCCCTCCTCCCCGCCAATCAGCCCTGGGTGGTCTGTGGAGTGAGGAGCGCTCGGATTCTGGAGCGAATAGGGCTTATTTACAAGTCCTGCGGCGCGCTCCCTGCCCTCCCGGCTCTGCGCCCAGGCTGGGTCCTGAGGCGTGCAGGAGTGTGCGGACAGACTTGCTGCAATATCGGTGTTGACGGTGCCGGTGGAGAGATCCGGACCCAGGATTGAAGAGGGGAGCGATGGAGAGGGAAGGGGAAGAGTATAGTGGGGTGTGTATATGTGTGTGCGTGTGCGTGTGTGTGTGTGGTAGCGGCTGGTGCGAGGGGTGGTAGCGGCGGAGCTGGGGTCGCTCCTCTGTAAACTCAGCGCCGCGGTGCTGTTCGCTGTCCCCGCGTCTCCGGTGCTGATACCACTGCATTCCTCCTCTTTCAGGAGGGAATTGGCTTTAAGTTTAGGAGGCAGGGAATCCGCTCCACCTGGTACTTGGGTCTCTCTGCAAAATAACCCCTACAGATTCCCCTGCCCCGACATGGGGGAGGAACGCGGGTGGAGGGGAGTGTGTGTGTGTGTGTGTGTGTGTGTGTGTGAATTCACGCGTTAATTCGCTGTGCTGGCTAGGAATGGTCAGTGTGTTTCATGCCTGGAGGACTAGATTGCTAGTGCTGGATGTTTACTTTGAAGAGGTTTTAGGTCTCTGTGTTTGAGAGAGGTTGTGGAATGAATTCATGAAGGTTAAAAATGAAAACACATACACGGTGCATGCATTTCATCTAAAAGCTGGCCTTCAGAGACCTCATATGTGTTAAAGGTACCTACAATATCCGAAGTGATTCCAACATAAAAACGTATTCTCTTTTTAATCCACATACCTCCCAGCTTGTGCCCCTGAGAGGAGCCCTGCACAATTAGCCAGAGAGAGCGTGCTGTATCGCTCCAGTACTGGGGGCTCTGCTCCCTCTCCATGTGTGGGCACTCTGCCATCATTAGGACCTGCACCCGCTCACATTTCTCATGCTACTGAACATGTGAGTTTCTTCATTTACACACACATGTGTGTGCACACACACCCAAATACACACACACACACACACACACAGACCCTTCGTGAGCACTCTGCATGAAAAGACCAGGCTGGCAATCCTACTCTTGATTTTCCTCTGACAGCTGGTTGCTAATGTTACATTTGTGGGTTTCATTTTTCATTGCTGGGGGATGTTTTGTGTAGCTATAGAGCCCTTTTGCCAAATGAAAAGAGAATAGACTCCCTGGCTGTTTACTAGTGGAAGCACTGCAAGTGAATAAAAACTATGTCGAAGTTACATTTTGAAATATGCTTAGGGAAACAGTTGGAACTCACCAGAACACAATGGTAAGTTACAGGTTCTAAAAAACTTCTTTATTTCAGAACTCACAAAAAACCTATCTAAATTGTGAGGTCCTGTTGTATGCAGTTCTACTAAGCATGCCTGCATGAAAAATAGAATCCCAACCTAGCTTTGGCTTTTTACATTTTATTCCTGCACATATTTTGTTTTTTCCTCCAAAGCTCTCAGGACTTTCTCTGTGATTTCAGACACTGCTGCAATTCAGCTTTTTCATACGGAGACATTAGCATCGTGACTGTACCGTGCCGGCAGTAGAGGTTAATCCCTTTCCTCCCTATTCCATTTAACTCTAGGAACTTAGCTCTTGAGATAAAATGCTAAGAATGAAGTCACTAATACACGCCTTTCTTAAGTTTGAATGAAACTGCAATATTCATTACCCAGCCATAGGGTCACATGAGTGAAAGACGGATCAGAGTTCTGAGCTGATGTTAGCACTTCTAAATGATGGGGAAGGTCTAATAGACCACCAAACCAGATCATTATATTTCTGAAGGTCTTCCATTAAAAAAATAATAATAAAGGCCCATTGTCATCTTTAGTCATGTCACAGTTAACTCTAGTGGCACTTCTTGGAATGATTTGGTATAATTTAGGAAAAGGAGAGAGTTTTCCCTCCTAGGGAATATTATCTTTTTCCACGGAGGAGTTTTCAAGGTTTGCTGAATAGAGTTCAGTGAATTATGGGAAGTTGTCCCAGTTCTCAAGCTCTGAGATCCTCGGATGCGTGGCACAGGCCAGAAAGCAGGAGTGTTAAGTAATGAAAGAGTAGTGGAGGTAGGACAGCCAGATGAGGGTGGGAAATTGGAGGTCACCCACAGAGTCACGCCATACATACACTTTCCTCAGCCTCGTCATGGCAATCTGAGATGGACTGCTTGATAGCATAGCCCCCTGCCCCCTTTTGCAGGAGCACGCATGGGAGCTCATGCACATACTCTCATGTGTTTGCACATGCTTGCACACACACACACTCCTTAGTGTCACAGTGTGTGTCCCTTTTTTATTATCCCTGTTCCTTCTCTACTATGTCTCTTCAGCATAGAGTTGCTTCTGCTGTTTCTCATGATTACATTCATGGAGTCACAGATGAAAGCTGTTTTGGGTTCACTTTCAGTTAGATTCCATTTGTTCAGAAATGTTTAATGTGAGGATTTGAGGTTATGTGGTGCTGAGGTGGAGGGATATTAACTGCATGATTTAGGCTGGCCCAGTGAGACAGAGGGTTTGCAGTCTCAGTTATTACATTATAGCCATGGGCAAGTCAGATATCCAAGGGAACATTAAAAAGTTTGTGAAAAAATAGAATAAAGAATGAGTTTATTTTGGTGCAATACGTTTTTGCAATCCATGTATAGTTTTTTTTCATTCCATGCATTTTCTATGGACCTTTTGAAAATCTCATGTGTTTATAATAATCTCATGTTGAGAAGTTAGGAATAATTATCTTCTGTCTTTTACTGATGATGTAATGATCATTATCATTATTTTAAAAGAGATTGTACAAGATATGCTAGTCAAAGCATATTTTCATAAAAACCAGAAACTATCATTTTTCTTGTTCTCTTTCTCTAAATATTATAGAGTACTTTGATATAGTTCATCATAGTCCTCCATGAAACGTCTTTTTTGATACTGTTAGGAAGAACTCTTAAGTTTTGTGCAATAAGGAGATGGTAAAATGGTTACATAGTGACCTTGTTTGGTTTTATTCTTGATACCTTGGTAATTGTACTTTAAGTTAATGACAACTCTGTTGATAACAGAAGTCTCCCAGTAGAAAATTTTCTAGACATTGTGACTGTGCTGGTATCATCAGAATTGCTTATAACCTTGAGAAAACTGAGTAAAGATATCAGCTGGAATTTTTTTAAAGATAGAAGGAAGTAAGCAAGAAAACCACCAAAAAATAAATAAATAAAACAAAAAACAACAAACAGACAAAACCCATCATACTGGGAGCTCTTCATTTTGTGCTTAGTTCAGTTTGAGGTCTTTGTCCCATTGGTTTAGCTCTGCCTAGGTTTCCCTGGCATCTGGCATCTGTCTCTTCTTTCTCATGCTCCAGATACAGGGCCAGAGAAGAGTCACTGCTTTGCTCCAAGGTCAGGTTATTCTCTTCCTTTGGCATCTGGAATGGCAGTAGCTAGGTGCCCTTTGGGATTGCAGAAGAAATGAACTCCACTTGGCACAACTCACCTCCATCTCTGGTTTGTCTGGGCATGAAGGTCGCCTTGGCTCCCATCTGTAGCCTGTTGGGGCTGCTTTGTGGCCAGGAGAAGAGAAGGGTAGAGCAATATCACATCAGAGGCCATGTGACCACCCTGTGAATGTGGCTCTGCAGCAGCTACTCAGTAAGAGCAGCAGGAAGGCCTAAGATGTGAGCACTGTGAGACTCCTTATAAAGATGCAGCTTTCTAGAGCTATGTCTGACCTGCTTGCAAGGGCACGCTCCACCATTCTCCCCACCCAGGTCCAATGCAAATGAGTTGGTGAAATCCCCCTGGAGATTTTTGACACAGACTGAAAAATGAGACCCTTCTCCAAATCCCTTTTTAGAATGAATGCTACATGTTGTTTTAATATTAGGTATGGTAGCTAATATTTAAGAAATGCTTTTAGTTTTACCTAAGTAGCATATGAAGAGTAAAAGCACCATCCATAAAGTCTGGTATTATGCTAGGGAGTAATGTCAATGTTATCCCCATCGCCATCCCCACCATCAGTAACCTAGAACTGATTCAGAGAGCATTGATCGCTGTAAGGTTCCTCTGCTGATGATACAGGAAGAACATAGTTCATTTCCTTCTAAGACATTTGCATTCCCAGGAAATGTTTGATACCACTTATTTAAAATAATAGTAACATCAACATTCTCAAAAATCTAACTTTACCATTTGTTGAATGTTGTCTTCTCTCTCGCTTTTATAGGGGATTGAGCAGACCTTACCACAAGCTTTCAGTGGAGATTATTAACTATAATACAACTGCCAGCTCAAATTACCACCATGACTACAACCAAAAAAAATATATATCATGTATTTGTGTAGGACATTTTTTATAAGTAATTTATTAATCCACAGAGACACAATACAGCCTAGAAGTAAATCAGTTGGCCAGAAGGCCTTAATATTTCTTTTCTTCTTTATTTGACAACTGTCAGCCCCTGAAGACTGTGATTCATTTTACATAATTCTGGTCAGCTCCTGAAGCTAGCTCATTTGCACCATGGAAGTCTTTTTCATTGTATTTGCCAACATAAGATGTTTCTTTCACAATATGCCTCTCTATCCTGTCCAGGATATTTTAAATAATAAAGAAATATTTTCCTTCTGTGATTCTTTTGTTTATTACACCTTTACCACTCACATATATACATATATAGGTATAGAATATATATGTATATATAATTTTCTCTCACCCTTTACAATTTAAAAGTACCTGTGTTGCCAACCAAGAAATGCTAACCTGAACACTAGGAAGAGGGCCTAGTGGAAAGAATGCTGGGGTACACATTGGAAAGCCTAGATACTGGTTTTTAAATGACTGGGAATTTTCTGGTCAGATGATGATCATAGTCTGGCTCAGTGGCTCTGCAGTAGGTATTGCTCCAAGCAAGGCTGGGGTAACATGAAAGGTCATAGTTTTGGTTCCCCAGTTTACCCATGCTCCGTGCATGCCATGATCCTGGCTGGCTGGAAGGACTACAGGTGGAAAAATGTTTATTTTTGTCTCTAGTGTCACCACCATTAGTTACCTAGAACTGATTTAACAACTGTGGGAGGTGCTTCTCTCTCTCTCTCTCTCTCTCTCTCTCTCTCTCTCTCTCTTTCTGTCTCTTGCTCTTGTGAAAGAAATAAACAAACATAAGAATATAGATAATTATCTCCTGTGAGCCTCAGTTTACTCATCTACTGGTTTGGAATAGTAGTATCTATTGTGTGTCATTAAGTATTCTTTAAAATTGATAAAGCCTCAAGTAAATGCATTATTTGCTTCTGTCAGAGAAGATAAAGAGTTAAATGAAAAGGAATTCTCTGGCTGCTTGCCACTGACTGAACAGAATTTACCAGTGTTCATAGCTATCTCTTTCCCCCTTCCTCCATCCTTTCGCTCTTTCTCTGGACTTGGGTGAGAGCCATATTGAGCTCCCAGTGCTAATTTAATGCTGAGAGGAGATACCAGTATTGATATGGGTTGCAGAAGCTGCCTCTCCCTTCTCTTTGTGCTTAAAGGGCTTAAGCCAAAGCACAAAACGAAACAAACAAACAACAATTGGAAAGAAAACATGTGTCCACTTTTAATTCTATGTGAACCACCCTTTGTTTTCCTTTTTCATAAGCCTATGACAATCTCACTTAATATTTTAGCTTGCAATATTGAGGAATTGCTGAAGGGAGGAAGAAATGTTAGGGGATCTAGATTCCAATTAACTTTGCCACTGTGGCTGTGTAACTCTGTGTGAATCACTGTTGTTTAGTAAATGAGAGTGAGAATCTCCAAGATTAATGAATCTTGCTGAGGGTGTCAGCAGACCAGAACTCCGCTGCTCAAATAACCATCTTTTCTCTTCTGTGTTCTTCCTTTCTCATTTCATTATGAAAAAAAAAAAGTCAGAAAACAAAAGTTACACAAGGAAAAATACTGGCATTATTGACATGTATAATTATGTGTTTTCCCTTGAAGTATCCATATTATGGGGGGTCCCTTTAGGAGCCATTTATAGGGCCCTTTCCACAGCCCAATTTCAAGTATAGGATGGGGTACATTGAAACTCACATATAATTTAGTCTTTATATTGATTGATTGCCAAGTGTTTTTTGAGGAAACAAGAAGAATTTATGAGTGCCTTCCCTGATTCAGAGACCTGCCCTTTTTTTTCTCCTTCAGAAGGCAATATTATACTCCCAGGCTGGGGAGAAAGAGAAGTTTATTTCTCCCCTCCTGTCATCCCTCTTTCCTCCAACATGGCAGTCCAAGAAGCTGTATCCTACTCCAGGGGTGGAGATTTGTGATTCTATCTTCTAAGGAGAGAGTAGCAAGCTGCCAGAGGGATGCCCAGATTAGCTGTCCTTGCCTAATTCTCAGGGGCCTCTACCTGAGTCAGTCTGGTCCAGGCAGCCTGTGACCAGGCCAGTTTTCCACAGGGGACCCTCTGTCTGCACAGGGATAGAGAGAAATTGCATGATGATTTCTGCCTCATGTAGCAGAGATAAAACTAACCCATAGATCTGACCCAAACCTGTGCTGGCATATCAAATGCAGTCTTGAAACTGCTCCTAGTAACAACTATGGTTTTGTTACTGAAATTTTAATTTCCTATCTTTCCCATTAGGCAATAATGTGGTTTGTGCTGAGGAGGAAGGAGAAGAGCGGGCATTCTGTGGGTGGAAAGTTATTTTTGTTTCTATGATGTGTGCAGTATGAAGAATGGGTAGTTATGTCAGCTAGTTTGGGTATACACAAGGTACAGAGGATAGGAAAGTGGATAGACATGCAAGGAGAACAACTAATACCCTTATCTTCCTTTCTTTATTCTTTTTCTTCCTTCTATAAATATTTACTAAGCCTTAAACAAACATTCTCATAAACCTTATAGCAAGGAGGCAGCCACTTTAAAGATAATAAATTAATTACCATTGTAATGAAGTACAATAAAGGAGAGTTTAGGTATCGTGATAATATATTTTAGGGAGACTTAGCTTAGTCTGGGGAGTTAAGAAAGACTTTCCTTAAAGAGCTGACATGTAATTGGAGTTTGAATGATGAGGAAGAATTAGCTATGTGGAGAGGAGGGCGGAGAAACTTTAACAGCGAAGAGGAGACTTGTCAGGGCTTTGAGGCACAGCGGAGACCAGCATATTCCAGGATCTGAAAGAACAGAAGGAATACAAGGACCCAAAGGAATGACAAAGAGTAAATCAGGAATGGTAAAGTAAGCCTAGCACTGTGGGGCCTTGAGGTACCTTGTCAGAACAGGAAGTTCCATCTAAGGGAGAGAATGAGAAAAGGCATAGGAGAATTTTAAAGAAGGAAAGTGCCACCTACCACTGAGGCGTGAGGTTTCAGAAGACTCTGGCTACAGTGTGGGATGAGGTTGACTGTGAATGGTGAGAAGCCACTTCAGAGCTTTTGCTAGATAAAAAGGGGGGAGGGGACTTGACAAAGGTTGTGCCACTGGGGACATTGAGGAAACATTGAGACATTCAGGGGCAGGGCCCTCAGAACCTGGCTGAGAGGGATCCCTGGTATGCAGGTGGATAAGCAACCACTGAAGGTTAGGAAAGAAGACAAATTTACCATGTAAAAGAGCCATGCATAAGTATTGCCTAATACCGACCTGTTGTTCAGAACCCCGTAAGGCTGTCTGCTGTTACTCTTAGGCCACAGTGGAGGGAAGAGCTTTAAGGCAAGTGGAACAGCACTTGGCTTGGAAACCTGAGCTTGTGTCTCCAAATCCAGGTGCTTTCCCTTGTACTGTGCTGCCTATTCTACGTCATAGTATAAATGGGAGTGATTTATAGGATTAAAACAAATGATGTTTGAGTAACCACCTATGTGGTCTTCGGCATGTTACTCTCTGATTCTGGAAATAATCTCTAAGGTGTCTTTGAGCTCCAGAAATGAGATGAGTCTATGATTTTATTCTGATTGGGGAGAAGTCTAGTCTTAATTAGCAAGACGGCTGAATTAAATACTATTTTTAAAGAAATGCAGTTTTATTATATTCAAGCACATACAGAAAAATTTAATTCCCAAAAAAGTCTCTTCAAGGATAAGGTCTTGCTGACCTAATTTTATAGCCAGATTAAAAAAGAACCAAACGTTTTTGTGTGTATAATTGGCAGCAGCTAATATACCATACAATTAAATCACTAAAATCACATCAACTTTTTTGGGGGAATATATATACGATATTTTATTTCTGTAAATATGTATATCACTGGACATTTGATTTTAATTCAGTATGATTTTTTGTCTAGTAGTCTTAAGAAATAATTTTCTGAATGTCAATAGATAAAATATAGCAAAATACAATTTAAAGCAAAATGGTTTGATAAGTTAAGTTGAGAGAAACCAGAAGAGGGAATGTAACCTGGACATGGACTTAACCTGATATTGAAAGAAAAAAAAAGGACTGATATTTCTATTGGGGAAAATAGCATGGACAAAGACACAGAGGAAAGAATTTCGTCCCATGTCTGAGTTGTAGTGTGGACTCTGGCCTGAGTGGAGTTAAGGGTTCATATTGGGATGTATTGCCAAAGAAGTCTGGACACACAGGGTGAACCTTGGATGCCAGGTTGAGCCATTTGTGCTTGGTCCTGAAAGAAAGAAAGGGCCATTGATTCGTCCAGGAAGGAAGTGACATAAAGGAAATGTTGCTTCTGGAAGATGAATTTGAGGCTGAGAAACCATTTGCATGCATAATACAGTCAAATTCAAGCCTAGCCCTTGTTCACTGCAAATTCCGAGCTACACAGTGTGTGTGTGTGTGTATGCATTTATGTATGTGTGTGTGTGTGTATATATATATATGTATAAATTCTACAAATACCTGGGGCAAGAATGTAATTTTTAACGACATGATTTTGTGATGAGTGTAAACATCTCTTTCAATCATTTTTTGAAGATGCACACACACACACACACACACACACACACACACAGCTGCACAGTGAACTAAGTAGGATGACTTCGACCTATGAGATTTGTGTAAGACATAGGCATGCATGTTATTAATAAGCCAATAAAAAAGTGTGTATGTATAATATATAGGATGTAGTATATGATGAGTAGGTAGAGTGAGGATGGTTTTTCCTAGATTGCTGGGTTTCCGATTTAGACCATCTGTTTAGTTCTGTTCTTGTATAGTATATGGTGAGAAAATATTGTTAAATAAACCTTGGCAACACTAAAAGAACTTTGAAGTACTTCCCATTGAATTCTCAAGCAAAGTGTGCTTTTTTACATTCTTAGAGTGAGTGAAACTACAGTTTTCCCTGATATGATTTAAAGAAATTTGTGTTTAAAAAAAATCTTCATTATAAATTAATGTGTTCATGGTAGAAAACTGAGAAAGTGCAGAAAAGCACAAGTAAGAATACAAAATAATTAATCAGATTTTCAATATCAGAGAAATCCCTATCAACTTTTTTGTTATGTATCATTCCAGATTCCCTTCCCCCTGCCTCTAGACATGCCTAAGTTACAAAATTAGAATCACAGTATACATATAGCTTGTGATGTATTCTTTTCTTTAAATAGCATATCATAAAATATTTTTTTCTATTATTAAATAGGTACCTACCAGATCTCTGTTAGTGGTTGCATAGGATCCCTTCCATAATTTATTCATCAATGCCTTATTCTTGAGTATCACTTTGGTGAGTGCTTTTATTTTTAAAATAAGATGTTATGTGATGCCATGTGTGATTAATTTGTTCTTGCTTTATGACCATAGTGGTTTTTAGCATTCTTAAGGAAATTGACTAGCAAATTAACCCAGAGTTATTTCACCTTACAGATATCATGGTGGTTTTGCTCCAACAGTTTATGTTGGGTTGCCTGTTCGGCAATACACTTTTGTTACTGGAGCCCATGATCTCTACATAAGTACTTATACGCTCAGGACAATTGACATTTTAGGATGCTTGCATTTACTCAGGCCTCAAGGATGCTCTGGGAGAAGACAGAAAGCAGAGTCCCAAGTACGAACAACATGAGGATTGAGTATAAAACATCTAGTACAGAGCCTGGCAATGTAGAGAGTTATTAGACAGTGGTAGTTATGTTATCTCCTTAACACATGGGCAGAGGTGGTGCTTAGGTATTATATACCCCCTTCAAGGATGGGAAACTGAGATTTTAGGTTTAATCATTTAAATGAGATAAATGCTAGTCATTAGTGTAGCCAGCTATGATCTGTTTCTTCTCAGCCTAATGTTCTTTCTTCCTCACTACACTGCCCCTGGCTGGAGCTGAACGTCATTTATTTAATGCTTTTCACTGTGATTTGACATCATTATGAAAGAGAATTTCACCTGGCCCCTCTTCGATGACTAGCTGTGGGGAAATCTCTCTGGCAAATCTCAAATTGTCTTGAATGTGGCAGTTTAAAAGCACATCTACATTGATCTACAATCTTAAGGTCCCACCTTTGTGTTACTTTTAGAATTTGTAAGTGGATATCATCCAGCAAGGATGACTCATGTACATTTGGTTTGTCAATTTGTTTTCAAAGATCATATATATCTAGCATCCTCTGATCTGAATGTCTCCTTAAAGTATGAAGCTAATAATGACCTTGAAAAAGAATGAGGCCAAAATTCTGGTTCCCTTTTACCTATCTACCCTAGGTATGTGTTCTCATTTCTGTGGTCAGGGGGGTCTGAGCCTCCTATGCCTTTCTCACACTTAAAGAACTTAATTCTCGGTACTTGAGATCACCCTAAGTACCATTCCTCCGTTTCTTTGTGGACTCAAGCTGTATTTGAATTACCACATTTGTGGCCCTTCCTGTTTTTTTTTTTTTAATCTATTTTTAGTCTGTATATTTTTATTCTTGCTCTGTCTTTGAATCTCTTGTTCTTTTCCAGTTGATAATAAAGGATGTTTCAAGCTCTCTCATTTTTTTCTGAGACCCACATTTTCTCAAGACTTTAAGATGTTTCTAAAGAGCTTTAAAACATTTTGTGAATTTTTTATATTTACTTGTATTTTTTTTAAAAAAACTAATGTTATTTTGTCACAGTTTCCTTTTCTAAAATAACAGTGATTGATTTCTTTGGATTTCCCTCTACCATCAAGATTGGGATTGAATTTTGTTACACAAGCTTTAACCTCAGCTGATTTCTGCAGCTACTTTGTACAGAATCCACAAGTAGACTATCCATACTAACTTCTTATTCATTTTGCAACTGTCTGTCATAGGGGGCAGTAATAAAGACCTATGAAACTCATTCTTTTTTTGTTTCCTTAATTATTATGTATGTTTTTCCTTCTATTTTGCATTAAATCATCAAAAAGTTTCATTAGCAATATCTGTTTATTGAGAAATGGGGAGAAAGACCAGTATTCTCAGCAGGTTCTCATGCCATGATTCCTCACTATCCCATCTTTCAGCTGGCCAGGATCACAGGCATTCATGTGTGTCTGACATGTACAGGTCAACCAGGGGAACCTAACCCAAATCTCTCACATGGCTTCTGACATTGTGGAGTCAGAAGAACTGAACTGCCACTGCAGCATTCCACTGGGCCTGATCTCAGTTTTAGTGAAAATCACTATTTTTTTCTAAGAGAGAGATTTTTGTTGTAGGGCATGTGTGCTCACTGGAGAGACAGGGACAGAGAGACAGAAAGCAAGAAATCACACCCTTCCCAGGGGGTTGGGGGGTGTTGAGCACATAGCAATGCCTTCTCCTGCATTCTCCTCTTAGGATTTTATGCCTAGCATGAGTTTAAGCCATTGGGTCTGGGACTCAAACTATGGTCAACTATATGGGAGGCTAGTGACATAACCATTATGCCATCTGCTTGTCCCCCAAGTCACTTTCTTTATCACAAAAATGGAGATTATTTAGTCTCCTGGTGATGGTATTTTAGTTATGTAGGTATAGAAATCCCAGCTGCAAACACATACATTTATATATAGATACAATTTTAAATAAATATATAACATTTATAAACATCATTTTATTTAAATATATAAACTATATAAATATAAATGTAAATATAAATATATAAATTTAATGTGTTCATATGTATATCAATAAATACTTCATCTTGTCTTTTATTTCAAATGACGTATCTTCTCCTGTCCATTAATTGTCTCACTCAAACACTCTTGAAAATTTGTAGAATATCTCTAACTCTCTTCATTCTCATTGTTACTGCTCTTACTGTAGATACTTGCATCTCTTATTCTAAGTGATTACTACTGGCTTCATAGTAATTTTTCCCCTACATTGCAACAGAGTGACCTTTAAGTTTCTTTTACTAGCCTATAATTCAGTATGGTGTTTGGAAAAAGCCAAATACCCAGGTCCAATTTCAGTTCTGCCACATGAGTTATATGCGAGAGTCATTTAATGTTTGTGGGCCTTAGGGGTTAGAGAAGATTGTGGCCAGTCTTTTCTAATGCTTCATTTTTTTTTAGTGTATTTAAAATATATCCAAGTCTTTGTTTCTATTCTTCCTATAATGTTGTACACACTGAAAACAAGGTATATTTTAGTTGGTCATTCTTGTCAAGCTTCCTGCACCGTGTCTGGCTGTCCACAGAAGGAGTGGATAAGGTAGACCATGAAGGTTTTAATGGAATTCAGCATCCCTTTATGACTCTTTCAAGACCTGGTCATAATAATAAAAAACAGGATTTTCTTTAGTTGTATCCCCAAATTTAGAATAGCTCTTCATCTTATAGTCTTGTAAATAGGAAGTCTCCATGGCAAATAAGACTCATAAATTTCATCTTATATAACATTCTAGATTGGCCATCCTGGCTTAAGAAGAGACTTACTCTTGAGGATTTGGTGGCTTAGTTTGGGCTTAATACAGATTAGTTAAGTTGTTTGTACATGTGGCAGAGGACAAAGTTATTGAGCCTATGAGAGTGTACTCTTCTGTGGTCCTCCTAATATCAAGTTGTCCTATTTCTTGTTCCTGTCAATGTTTTCTAAGTCACTCCCATTTAGAGCCCTTGAGTTGTTCCTTCTAATTAATAGTGGACCCATGTGTGTTCCAATAATTGATCACCTTGCTGAAATAGGCCAAGTACCATCTATTCTCATTTGAATCATGTTTTACGATTAGACTGAACGCAAATACTGTCTTGTCCTTTCAGTATTGTGTGTGTGTGTGTGTGTTTTAAGTTTTAAGAGTGTTCTTTATTAAAGTGCTTCTTTCCTAAACTGTCAATAACTTCTAAGCACCCAAACTCTAGCATGAGTTTATGGAATCTTGATCAGAACACAGTTTATCCATCATCAACATCATAGCTGTTTCCGCTTACAATGCTGCACTTGAATTTCTCATTTTTATATTCATGTATTTTGTACCAAATCTTTTTTCCTTAGTGGTAAATTTCCTCCTATATTCTCTTGCAGTTACTCATGAAAGTGATCCTCTTTAGATGTCTTTATTACAGAGCATCAGGCTTCTCTTCTAGAACATAGTAACACAGTGGGAGATCTCAAAATAATGTCAGACACAGGATGGGAGCTCACAATTTTTCTTTTCATAGATGAAAGAAGATAGTGTCATTTTCCCCCATCACCTTTGATTTCTATTTAGAACTTCACTCTTCATTCCCATATGAGAACAGGGTTAGGAGTGGTCTCACCATATTGACCTTTCTAAACCAGCATAGAATTGTAATAGGACAACATGAGTCTACCTGGAATATAGTTGCTAGGAATGCAATAGCAGATGGTAGACAGAGGCTCCTGGTATCAAAAAGTGATGAAGGGCTGAGCTCTAGCAAAGAATTTTGCAAGTCAAGCTACAGGCATTTTAAAATACTACTAATGCTAATAAGAAAACTTACATAGTAGTTTAAATTTATGGCTACAGGCATTTTAAAGTAATACTAATGCTGATAAGAAAACTTACATAGTAGTTTAAATTTATGACTCAGTTAATTTTATTAGCTTGTTATAGGTAAAGAAAGTGAAGTGTAAAGAAGGTTAAGTTGTCTTAAGTCACACCAATAGCAAGTAGCAGAGCTAGGTTTTGAACCTGGGTTGTCTGGCTCTAGAATCAACATGCTTAACTATTATGCTACATTGCTTCAGAATAAAGAACAGTGGGCCCATGGACATAATTCTGCATGGGAGTAAGGATTGCCTATTAATCTTTCCTAGAATTCCCACACAGGGAATCATTATTGACTAATGAGGGTTCTAAGAAACCTTCATCATTTTTTGGATTTTCCATTAAGATTCTACTCTAGATGGTCTTTGAGGAGTAGGTTAACCAGCACAGCTTCTCTGGTTGAAGAGTACCATGTAAAATCATTTGCCGAGATAGGGGGAAGAGAATGATGATCACAAGGACATGATGCTCGTCATGGCTGCGGTGCTGCTGCTGTGGTGCTGTGCAGCCTCCGGAAGACATAGCAGACAGCGCTTAATGAGCAAAACTTCAGGGGAGTAGCTTTACAGTAACCCCAGCTGCTGTAGCAGAGAGGCTATCTGACATTACACATATTTGTATGTACATATGTAGATAGGGTCAGTCTTCTAGGCACCATTAAACCCAAAAGATACTCTTTTTTATTTTTTTCTGATAGAGACAAGGAATTATCTAAAATTTTCCATTCATATTAAGAGGGCTGTTTCAGATGACATTGTAAAAATTACAACCCTTTTTTGTATTTGCTGTATTGCAGAGGGCAGTAGCAAAACACACCTCTCTTAGACAATGTTTACCTCAAATTAGACTTGATGTATTATTTGAGATAGTGTGTAAGGATTTCAGAAGTGAAAAAAATGAGTGAAGTCAGAAATTTTGGATATTAACGCCAGAATTATTCACATATGTAAAATAGGACTAATATTGCCTACCTTTCAGGGTTGTGTTTAAGATCATATGAGATAGCATATTATTTGCAAAACGTCAGAACACTCTATGGATTTAGGCTCTCATTTATCATTAAATACATGTATCATTTAATACAGCCTCCATTTAGTATTATTTTCCTTTAAAATGTAATCCTTTACCTTGAGAATATTGCTAGCAAGGATTCTTCTCTGTTAATTCAACTAAAGAGACTGATGTGTAACCTTTACTTGCTTTTTCAAATAAAGATGTGCTTGGTTGTTTACGGCACTGTCAATGTTTATTCAACTCTGCTTCTTAGATTCCATGTCTCCCTGAGCCTCTGCTTTAAAAGGCTTTCCTTTCCTAGATCCTTGTAAACAAGACTTGCCTGTCTGTCAGTGGTTTTTTTCCTCTCTCTCTAGCAATCCACAGCTCTGCCACTGTATTTGAAGTTTGGCTTCAGTGGATCTTTGAAGACTGACTTCATCCTCCTGGTTTGTGAAGGTCCCACTCCACCTTATCACATAGCTGCTGCATCAAAATCTCACTGTCAGTCAGTTTTTTTACAGGCCTTGCCCAGCAGGAAAGGGATGCACGTCTTCCAGTTTGGTATCACTGCATTGCAGACAAAGTACCCACAAATGGGAGCACTGGAAAAGTTGCCGCCATGTGGGATAAGTGAGTTTGGTGACACCAGACAGGGGCATTCCAAAAAGATGCCTTTTTCTTCTGGCTGAAGTTGATTTTTTTTTTTTTTTTTACAACTTCTGGAGAACTTCTGGGGAACTGTCCAGCTGCTTTTCCTCATGCCAAGATGAGAGCACATGTATTCCTTTGCTAAATCTTAAACAATTAGGTCTTATTCTCTAGCCAGGCCTGTGGTCTATAGATATTTTTTTTTTCTCTCAACTTCTCATCTCTTCCTTTCATTTAAAGATGAGTTTTCACCTTAGCTTTCATTTCATAAAGGGGGCTCATTCACCTTTAAGCTAGTTTTCAGCTCCAAACAGATTGTATTCTACTGGAATGTAAGTGCTGTTGTTGACAAATTTGACAGTGAGATACACCTCCTTTATAGCTAAGAAGATGCAGTTCAATCCTGTTGTCTCTTACAGCATTGCATCAGGTGTATTGCTTATAGAAGGAACAACTTCCAGAGGGCACTTACTGCTTTATATGACCAGCATGTGAAAATATTTTTACTTGTGTTCTTGAAGCCCTTTGGCTATAATTCTCAAAGTGTAGACCCTCACAAGCTGCAAGGGTATCCTCTGGGAACCTATCACAAATTTTAAGGATAAGAATCCATCCATATTCTAGTAAAATTAGAATCTAGGGGTGAAGGGGAAGCCCAGTCATCTGGTTTGAGAAGCCATTAAGGTGATTCTGATAAATATCATCTGTTCTCTGTTTTGTTGCTAATCACAGGGATATCTGCGTTTGCGTAATTGAAGGGACTAAAACTCTATTTAGCTCATAGTTTCAGAGGCTGAGAAGTTCAAGTATGGGTGCTGACATCTGGTGATGGTCTTCTCACTGCCTCACATTATCGCAGAGGGGAGGAATACGTGTAAAGCATATCTGTCTCCATCTGCCTAGTCGTTCTTTTTTTAAATTAATTTATTTTTATGTACATTCAATAACTTATAAAGTGAACATTTCAATATGTGAACAATTCTCCCCAGTCCCATTGATCAAAATATCTTCAACAGATTACACCACACCTCCCCATCCTGTAAATGCTCTGCCTCTGTATCCCTCCTCCAAATGTCCTTCCTTAGGCCCCACTCCTCCACACACACCACATCTGATATTCACACCCATCTCTTGTGTTTGTATATCTTTTAGTCAATCAGTTTTGGTCATAGAGTGCAGACACTCGGTATATATTAACTGGGGACATACAATGTCTCTCCTTCATAGCCTGGCTTGTTTCACTCAGCAGTAAATCTTCCATATTCTTCCACTTTCTGTCAAAAACTAGGTTTTTGTTGGTTTTTATGGCCGAATAGTATTCCATAGAGTATATTTGCCACAGTTTTTCAATCCATTCATCCATACGGGGGCATTTGGGTTGGTTCCTTGTCTTAGCAATCGTGAATAGTGCTGTAATAAACATCGATGTGCAAGCACTTCTCCAATGAAGGATTCTATCCTTTGGGTAGATACCGAGGAGTGGGATTATTGGATCATATGGTAGATGTATTTGTAGATTTTTGAGGACTCTCCAGATTGTTCTCTACAGTGGCGGGACCAATTTACATTCCCACCAGTAGTGTAAAAGAATTCCCCTTTCACCACACCCCCACCAACACTGATCTTTTTTTTTTGAAGAGGTTTTTGCTATAGGGCACGTGTGCTCGCCAGAGAGACAGAGAGAGAAAGAGAGACAGAAAGCAAGAAATCACCCCCTTGGGGGGGTGGCCATGCTGCAATCCCTTCTCCTCCATTCTCCTCTTGGGATCTGGGCACTCACACACACGCGCCCAGCATGAGTTTTAATCCACTGGATCCAGGACTTGAACTACAGTCAATTACATGGGAGTCCAGCGACATAGCCATTACACTAACTGCTGGTCCCCATTTTTTGTCTTTTTAATCCTAGACATTTTGACTGGGGTTAGGTGGTACCTCATTGTTGTTTTGATCTCCATTTCCCTTATGATGAGGGATGTTGAATATTTTTTCATATGCCTTTTGGCTATTCGTATGTCATCTTTAGAGAGTATTTTCTTTTTCAACTCCTTCTCCCACCTTTTAATAGGGTTGATCATCTTTTTTTCCAAACAGCTTCTTTAGTTCCTTGTGTATTCTGGTTATCAGTCCATTATCTGATGCATAATTTACAAAACTATTTTCCCATTCTGAGGACTGTCAATTCACACTAATTACTGTGTCTTTTGCCATGCAGAAACTTCTTAGTCTGATTAATCCCACCTGTCTATTTTGGGGATGATTGACTGTGTTTTGAGGGTCTTATTTA
>NW_006159513.1:645074-659327 GCF_000334495.1 Tupaia belangeri chinensis
GGTCTTAGATTTAGATCCTTGATCCACCTTGACTTGATTTTTGTCAAAAGTGAGAGGTAGGGGTTCAGATTCATCTTTCTGCAAGTTGAAATCCAGTTTTTTTCAGCACTATTTGCTGAAGAGGTTTTCCTTTTCCTACTGAATTGACTGGTACCCCTTGTCAAAAATCAGTTGACTGTATGTTTGGGAATTTATTTCTGGGGACTCTATTCCGTTTCATTGATCCACGTGTCTGTTTCTGTGCCAGTACCATGCTGTCTTGATTACCACAGCTTTGTAGCATATTTTTGGGTCAGGGAGTGAGATGCCTCCCACTCCACTCTTCTTGTATAGAATTGCTTTGGCAATATGGGATATTTTATGATTCCATATGAATTTTATGATTGTCTTTCCTAGATCTGTGAAGAATGTGTCTGGTACTTTGACATTGCATTAACTCACCATGGTTCAATTGTGGGTGTCCACCATGGTTCCCTTATCCAATTCTAATTACCTCTCATAGGCTCTACTTCATCATGACTCATAGATTTTAGCACATGAAGTATGGAGGGACACATCAAAGCATAGCACTAACATTGGAGAAACACAGCCCTTGTGAGGCACAATGAGACCTTAATTAGCTCAGAGTAGATGTTAAATGAAGATTCTCTGTACTGGATTTTCCATATAGCTACCAGCAAATGTGAAAGAAAGTCAGTTCAATGTTTTCCAGCTGATAGAGTGATGTGTTTCCTTGTGTGACAGAAATTAGAGGTCAAGGTAACACCAGTTGCTATAACAAATAACCCTCCCCTCAGTACAGAAGGCACTGAAAACAATGGGAGTGAGTGTCTCACAGTCCAAGACAGTTTTAGAACAACAAGCACCTCATGATCTCCATAGTCATTCAGGACCCAGGCTACTGGTATTACTGATAGCCTTAACATTTGATCCAGAAGTTTATCCTTGGGGTTATATTATGTGATAGTGACTCTTGGAAGTGCTGTACATTGCTTTTGATGACATTCCACTGAGAGAACTGAATCACGTGGTTATACAGTAAAGCTGTCAACACTGGGAAATGAGGTTCAGCTCTGCTCAAGGAAGAAGAAACATATTTTGTGGATAGCTGGCTGGCTCTGTTACACATAACACCACCTGCTTTCCACATTACTCTAGTTTTTTCATTAGATTATTTTAATGTTGCAGACATGTGTGGCATCTTCAAAAAGTTAATGGAACTACATATCATGTTAAACCTATGGGTGGATTTTAGGTTTTTTTCTTTTTTTTTTTCCACACCCAAATAAGCTTTTACTTTAATTGTATTTCTATATAAACTTTTTGAAGTACCTTCATGTCATATCAGAGGTATAGTAAAACTATTCTCATTCTGCTACCCCCCCCCCTACAATGGCCACAGTTTGCAAGTACCTTAGAAGCCAAGATATTATCTTACTGAAGGATGCTGGTGAATATGAAAAGCAGAACATGTGCCAATGTGTTGCTGGTCAACTCTCTGTATTTCTGAATTTAGCCCTGATGCCTGTTCTCTGCTACTTGAATGTTGAATTGCGTTGATAAGTATAGCACACCTTGATACTCATTTTAGTTGTCAGAGATAAAATGCTCAGAAATCTCAAAAATTTTAAACTGGACCTGATGGATCAAAAATCATGCTACTCCTTTTGGGTTAATTTTAGCAGGCTGCATAAAAAATAAAAACAGAAAACTGGAAGAATCCCAAATAGGATTTATAGAGGTTGATATCCTGTCAGATTTTTTTCTGCTTTATGTGGATGCTGATATGTTCTCAGAGGAAATTTACAACTGCAATAGAAAACTGACTACCTATTGATTATTTTTAGTTACCCAAACTAATTGGCATATAAAGCTTTGTAAATCTTTTTTAGATGAAAGTGGGTATAAATTAAAAACTAATTAAAGCTGAGGCTTATAAGGAAACCATCTCCAACTCTATGGGTTAGATATTTTTGTCATGTATTGGAAAGATATCCATTGGTCTTCTCACTCCAAATCCCTGCCAAACTAGAAAATTCTGGACATAAAAATTATTTCAATTTATAGTTGTTTTTATATACACTACTATTTTATCAAAGATAAATACTTATCCTAGAAACAAATATTTTAACAAAGTATGGTTTTAAAAATAAAATTAACTTCAAGAAAAGTGTCATGTAAAGACAATGGGAATGATTAACCTGTTATCTGTAACCTTCATCCTTACTGTTAACAAGCCTTTTATCTTTAAAGACACTAACATCTGGGATCTAAGCACTGACACCTATTAGTTATAGTGGTTTCCTTTTACCTTTCCAAACAATCTGATAGATAAACCTCCAGGAATCCTACAAAATTGGACCTTTAATTGACCCAATGAATGACTGTCTCTTTTTCAATCTAAATTGAAAAGTGAATTTGCTCCTGTGAGATAGACAATGTACAGTGGAAAAGATATTTCAGCTGCAACTTTACTGGTAAGCATCAAAGTGACCTTATAACCTCTCCTCAATCCATTTCTCAAACAGCTGCCAAACAGTCCTTCTAAAACTGACATCCATTGTCGCCGGATGGCTTCAGTGATATGGAGGGCCTTGGTCTTTCGCACGTTTATTAAGGGAAATCAAAGTACACTCCTAGAGGCAAGAGCAGGCCGAGTGGAGATAGAATGGCTCAAGGGACCTTGTAATTACTTTTCATGGGGTATATAATTCCCTAACTGGTTCATGTTGCTTGATCGTTGACTGGGCTGATTACTTTCATCCTATTGGCTGTATATCAAATGTAACTGGGCCCACTGATTTATCTCATTAGATATCAGCTCAACATCCCCCACTGAAAATGTCCCACCTACATTACCTTGAGTTGGGCATTTTCTGCCCAAATCATTTTTTTCTATCTAGCCACATAGGTAGATGCTCCAGCCCCCTTACCAACTTCCATTTTCTAGTTTTTTTCCTGCCTCACCATCTTTCTCACCTTCTATTTTAAAAGATTACTAAAGAGATAGGAAAATAAAGTCATCATGTTCAAGTTTGTAATACAAGATCCCCTTCTCCTTTTGTAGGTTCTTTTCTACTCTCTTCTATACTCCATAAACTGAAGATGTCCCATTCCAATGACATCTCTGGCTCTATCATTTTACTCTTGAAGTTCTTTTCCCCATTCTGTTCTGGGGGAAAATTTAATCAGTCTCTTATATTTACCTCACTAATATAGCTTATTCACATGTAGTATCTAAGCCAATCCATCTCTTTATTCAGTAATTCAGCAGACATTCATTGAACCGTTCTGTATATATATTGAGTATTTGGTGAGGGACAAAGATTTTACTCTTGTGTGTAAAGCTTATCATAAATGGTAGGGATTTAGATAGTAACCAAGCAAGTGAATGAGTAAGATAATTTTTAGATGTAAATAGGTTTAATGAAGAAAATCAAAAAGGGAGATTTTCGTTCTCATAGGACTGTGCATGTGGTTACACTAGACTCACCACGTTGAGTTCTCCTGGAATTCAGTAGTCATGTGCTAGTCATCTTACTCCCCACACTCAACACAGTGCCCCTATTCCACCGTAGTATCTGACGTATTGACCACACTGAATACAACTCAAAGAAAGGATTGAAGAATGAATAAATGAATAATAATTACATTTATTTATATTGCAATTCAATTCTTTCAAAGCCTAGTGTAATTAAAGAAGTAAAAACTAAGGTTCCACCATCTCTGTGATTTTAAAAGTAGATAGTCTAAGGTCCGCAGGCAGCATGTTGGCTAAGGTGCTGGACTCCCATATGGCCAATTGTGGTTTGAGTCCCAGATCTAGCAGCTTACCTTCTCATTCTCCCTCTCTCTCTCTGATCAAATTGAATAATAATAATAAATAAATAAAATAATTCTTTCAGAAATTAAGAATAAGTAGTCTAATCTGATATGTTATTCAGAATAATTATAATATGAAAAAATATCTTAACAATTATTTCACAGAGTACAGTCAATTGAAGTTCAGATGGTCTTTAAAAAACTTTTTCAAACAAGATGGTAGTTGAAAAGGTATCAGAAGCTTATATTTTCTGGAATTTTGCTAAGTAACTTTCCTATATTTCTTGGTAGAGCTTATTTTGTCTTTTAAAATCTAGTTTTGTAATATATTGAATGCTATATGACTATTTTTTCAAATACTAATAAACTAGGGATTATAATTCATACTCAATGGCAATATTGGAATTTAACATATTTTAAATTAAAACAATTTATATTCATTTAAAAAACCAAATTCAATTAAAATTAAATAACTGGGTAATGTTATTATTATAAAAATGCATTAAATTGTATTCTTTCATTAAAATATTTTATACATTTCAAATACAAAGCAAAAAAAAATTGAAGGAAAGAGATAATAAAATGACGGCAGAAGTTAATTAACTGAAAACAGAAAAAAGAGTATAGAAAATCCTTGGATAAAATCAGCATAATAGACAAATGCCTGGCCAATTCAATAAAAAAGTAGAAATAAAATATGCAAAATTATGAATGATAAGGAGGCTATAACTATTGCTAAAAGAGCTTAAAATTATGAAAAATTTACTTTGTACAGTCTAGTTTGGTACATTGAAAATGCTAATAAATTGTATGAATTTCTTAGAAAAATTATCATTATAAATTATTGGTAAAAATTTGATAAATATTGAAAAAATAGTTAATGAAATGCCAAGGAATGGTATCATAAAAGGATTTTGGCCCACATGAACTTATAGGAAAATTATTTGAAAATCTTAAGGTAAAATCCTCATTTAAAAATTTTAAAAACCAGAAAAATAAAAATACAGGGAAAACAAATTTCTCCTACTTACTGTTATGAATCTACATAAATGTAATACAAAACCCTCAAAAAAATAGAAAAATGCTACATGGTCTCTTTTTTTCTTTTCTTTTGAAAAATTCTATATGGTTTCTTTTTTTTTTTTTTTTTTTTTTTTTTTTTTTTTTTTTGAGGTTTTTGCCCTCAGGCATGTGTTCTTGCCAGAGAGGGACAGAGATAGAGAAAAGGAAAGTGAGAAATAAGTCCTCCTCACTCCCAGAAGAGATGGCCCTGATGCAACCCCTTCTTCTCCATTCTCCTCTCAGGATTTTGGGCATACGTGCACAAGTGCCCAGTGTGATTTTTCAAGTCACCAAGTCTGGTGCTAGAACCACAGTTGACCATGTGGGGTCCAGTGGTTTAACCACCACCCCACCTTCTGGCCCCCATGATCTCACATTTATCTAGACCTAAAAACTTTAAACTCTATGAGGCTGAAAGCAAAATGGTAGGTCTAGGACAGGAGGAGAAAGCTTTGGAGAGATGCTGGTCAAAGGATATAAAATTCCAATTAAATATGAGGAAGAAGCTCAAGAGCTTTAATGTAATACATCAAAATATACTTCAATGTGTTGTAAGAAGGTGATGGTGATGGTGGTGGCCATGGTAGTGGTAATAATAGTAGATCCCACACAAAAGGTAGAGCTAGGGTAGTGAGAAAGAAAAATTAGCTCATGCAGAAAGAAATCCTGTGATGTTTTAGAAAAAATTATTTGACTTAGATGAAAGTCACTGCTAGTTAGCAAGCTGGGGCCATGTGAGAGGCCCAGGGTCAATTCTTGCCTAGGAGTGGTAGTGTACCTATAGACCCAGCAACTTAGGAAGCTAAGGTAGAAGTGTCACAACATAGTGGAAACTGTCAAAAGACGAACGAACAAACAAAAATAATGAATTATTTCATACAGGGAATCCAGGTGTCATTACCAATCAATGAGGAAAAGAAAGATCATTCAAATTGAATAGGCATTCAAGGATTGCTCGGTGACTGGAAAATATTAGTTCTCTATTTTTAAGGTTTATTTTTATATATTTTTTTCTTAAATAATAGAAGAAAGAGATTGTTGCCATCAACAAGGTCTTCACATCACAATCCTTCTCCAGCCTTCGCCAGCATGTATCATGAGCATGTGCATATCCAATGTGTGCAGGGAAACCTCCAGAACCAAATTTGGAACCTTTCCATATGAATCCAAATAAGAGTGTTGTGTTAATGCTGTAGCACTGTAGCTGGCCCATTAGTTATTTATTTTATAGAAAATAAATTTCAAGTGAAATAGGATTTGATCATTACAAACATAACGTATGTTTGGGCCAGTAGGTGGCATGGTTGTTAGGGCATTGAACTCTCACATTACTGACTGCAGTTTGAGTCCTAGACCTGGTGGCTTGCTTTCTCACTTTCTCGCCCTGCCTCCCCCACCCCGGTGAGCACACATGCCCTATAGTAAACTTAAAAAAATAATAATAATAAATAAAATATGTAATTAAAAAAATCAGAACTCTTGGAAATGTCAGATAAAGAATTCAGAATATTCAGTGACAAAACTAGTAGAGATGCAAGAGAACAGAGATACTAAACTCAGAAGACTCAAGAAAAAAGAGACAATGAGTTCCAGGGGATGAGAAAGTCCTTCCACTATTGGAAAGAAGAAATCCACACCATAAAAAAAAAAAAAAATCAAACAGAACTGTTAGAGATAAAGGCTGTAATACAGGAAATCAAAACCTCCCCCAAGAGTATTAAAAGCAAATTAGATCATGCAGAATATTAATTCTCAGATGAAGACACAACCTCAGACCTAGAAAAAAGTCACCAAAAAGACCTCCCCAAATGAGAACAATATATAATAAATACTAGATACCATTAAACACCCAAACATGTGAATAACTGGGATCCCAGAAAGTGAAGAAACTCATAAGGGCATTGATAATCTATTCCATAAAATCCTGGAAGAAAACTTCCCAAATCTAGAGAGGTATTTAAATATCCATACCTAAGAAATACAAAGGATCCCAAATAGAATCAACATAAGAAGATCTTCTCCAAGGCACATCATAGTCAGATTGGCTAAAACCACAGAGGGAGACAAGATACTAAAATTGGCAAGAGAGAAGCTTCAAGTTACATGCAAAGGATATCCCATCAAGCTAATATCAGACCTCTCATTGGAAACAGTGCAAACAAGGAAAGAATGGAAAGGTATATTCAAAGTGTTAAATGAAAAACTATTTCAACCAGTAATACTATACATGGCAAGATTATCCTTCATATGGAAAGAAAAGATAAAAACTTTCTCAGATAAGCAAAAGCTTAAAGAATTTACCAATACCAGACCGAGTTCTTCAAGAAGTTCTGAAGGGAGTGCTATACCAGGAAAACTAAAGACAGACAGAAATAAGAGAAAACAAACTAACAAACAAAAACAAAGAAAATGGCCAACTTAATGGTAGACACATGTCCAGAATGGTAATAGCATTGAATGTTAACTTTCAGGATTTAAATGGAAAGATTGGAGCACAGTAACACTGCAAATTCAGTGGAAGAGAGATTAATTACATGAGACTGAATTGTTGACCCAGAATTTTACAGGTTTTGACTAAAATATTACTGATTTTCTTCTATGCTTTGTTTTTCAGATTTAAGGATTTTTGTTTTCTTTTCAGCTGTTGGTAGGTTCAGCAATTTGTTATTTTTTTTTTTTAATTGAAATATAAACTCGTAGCCCCTCTTGACCCCTCTGGAATTGTAAAATATTTGTTGAGTATTCTTATTTCATGGCAGAATGGTTATTTGCATAAGTTCATTATGATATGCCTCCTTGCATCAGAAATTGGAAATACTGGTTATTGCCATGCCTTTGACTGAAGTGTCATAATTGAAGATACAACCAGAAATCTAAGGAACTAAGGTAGATCTTAGGAAAGCCAACAGAAACTCATAGAAAGATCACCTGTTTCCATAAACAGTTCTGCCTGGAAGGTAAGTAAAGTATGTCACTTCCTGACAGATCCAAAATACTTCCAAGTACAGGTACTTAAAGGCACAGTTCCTGACTTGGCTCAGTAGCCTTGGGAGGCATTTTAAAGAGTCTAATCTCAAGTTCCTTATGCTTTTTTTTCCTGGCATTTTTTTGGTATTTTTGTTGTTTTTCCAATTCTCAGAGGCATGATGTTGAGTTGTCTATTTGCCACTTTTCCTTCTTTTATTTTATGTGCACTAATTGCTATGAATTTCCCTCTTAAAACTGCTTTTGCCACTATAAATTTCCCTCTTATGACTGATTTTGCCACTACGAATTTCCCTCTTATGACTGCTTTTGCCATATCCCATATGTTGTGAAAATTTGCGTACTCATTATCATTTTTTTCCATAAAATTTTATTTCTACTTAATTTCTTCAGTCATTAAGAAGTCATTCAGGAGTAGGTTGTTTAGTTTCCATGTATTTGTGTATTTTGGAGGGTGTTTCTTGAAATTAATATCGAGTTTAATTCCATCATGGTCAGAGAAGATGCCGGATATAATTTCTATGCTTTTGAAACTGTAAAGGCTTGATTTGTGCCCTATCACATGGTCAATCTTTGAAAAGATTTCATACTGCGGCGAGAAAAATGTATATTTTTGTGGTCTTAGGATGGAAAATAGATGTTTATCAGGCCCATATCATTTAGGTCCTGTATCTTTCTATTTATTTTTTGTCTAGAAGATCTACCTAAAGGAGATAATGGGGTGTTGAGATTCCCAACAATTATAGTATTGCACCCTATCACTCCTTTTAGCTCTAGTAGTCTTTCCTTCACATATTTAGGTGCTCCTGAGTTGGGTGCAAGGATATTTATAAGCATTATGTCTTCTTGTTGAATTAGCCCATTTCCTATTACATAATGCCCTTCTTTGTCTCTTACAGTCTTTGTCTTGAAGCCTATTTTGTCTGAAATCAGTATCACAACTCCAGGCTTTTTTTTTTAATTTTCATTTGCATGGAATACATTTTTCCAGCCCTTCACTTTTAGTGTATGTATTTCTTTATCTATGAGGTGTGTTTCTTATAGGCAACAGATAGAGAGGGTTTTTGTTTTTTTATCCATTCAGCTAGTCTAAATTGGAGAATTTAATCCATTAACATTCAACACTATTATAGATATTTCCAGACCTGTTCCTATCCTTAAGTGAGCCATTTTCTTGGTTCATTTTGTTCTCTTATAACTGTCTGACTTTTTAGCTTTCTGGTATAGCACTACCTTCAGAACCTCTTGAAGAGCAGGTCTGAAGTTGGTAAATTTTTTCAGCTTATGTTTATCCAAGAATGTTTTTATCTTTCTTTTTTTTTTCCCATATGAAGGATAATCTTGCCAGGTATAGTATTCGTGGTTGAAATTGTTTTTCATTTAACAGTTTGACTGTATTTCCCCATTCTTCTCTTACCTGCATTGTTTCCAATGACAGGTCTGAGGTTAGCTTGATGGGATAATCTTTGTAAGTAAGTTGATGTTTCCCTCTTGCCAGTTTCTTTATTTTCTTTTTCTTTCTTTCTTTCTTTCTTTCTTTCTTTCTTTCTTTCTTTCTTTCTTTCTTTCTTTCTTTTTTTTTTTTTTGAGAGGTTTTTGTTATAGGGTACATGCACTCATCAGAAAGACAGAGAGAGACAGAGAGACAGAAAGCAAGAAATCACCCCCTAGGGAGGATGGCCACACTGCAATCCCTTCTCCTCACAGGATCTCGGGCACACACCCACACATGCCCAACATGAGTTTAAGCCACTGGGTCTGGGATTTGAAGCACAGTTGACTACATGAGAGTCCAGTAACATAGACATTACTCCAACTGCTGCTCCCCCCTATTACCAGTTTTAGTATCTTGTCTTTGTGTGTGATTTTGGCCAATCTGGCTATGATATACCTTGGAGAGGATCTTCTTGGTTTGATTCTATTTGGGTTCCTATGTATTTCTTGGGTCTGGATAATTGAGTCCCTCTCTAGGTTTGGAAAACTTTTTTCCAGGATTTCATGAAATAAATTATCAATGTCTTTATTATTTTCTTCCTCTTCTGGGATATGAATTATCTGGATGTCGGGGTCCTTGATGGTATCTAGTATTTCTCATATATTATCCTAATTTTTCTTGGTTGTATTTTCAATCTTTTTGATACTTTTTTCAAAGTTAGAGGTTTTATCTTTTATATTTGAGATTTCTTCTTCTGTGTCATCTAATCTACTTTTGATACTTTTGAGGGTGGTTTTAATTTCCTGTATAACATTCTTCATTCCTAACAATTCCATTTGATTCTTTTTTAAGATGTCTATTTCTTCTTTTAAATCGTGAAAGGTCTTCCTCATCTCTTAGAGCTTGTTGTCTATTTTCTCTTGCATCTCAATTAGTTTAGTCACTACAAAAATTCTGAATTGCTTATCAGACATGTCCATGACTTCCATTGTGTTGTCTGTGGGTAATGAGGAATTCATGTTTTCCTTCTGGAGAGAGACATTTTGTTGGTTTCTCATGTTTCTTGTGCCTCTGTGATTGTTCTTAGTCATCTGGTGATCTATACATTCCTACCTAAATTCTTTAAGGTATCTCTAAGCATTCAAAGGTGTGCAAGAGTAGAAAATTGGTAATCCATCTTCTGCTTTGCCTTCCTGTTGCTCACCAGTACCCTGCACTGTTGTTACTGGTCCTGGGTGACCCAAAGTCCTCCCTGTTTCTACAAATATGTGTGCTTCCAACTGAGCTGCTGAGTTTCATCTCTGGAGCAAAGAAAAGATCACAGGGCATGCCATCGCACCTCACGCTATCCAAAACACCAAAGTCTTGAGAGTCCAAAGGCAAGTGGAGTGGGGCCTTTGGTGCCTGCAGCCACAGGTAGCCTAGTGTCCAACAAGGCCTCTAGCTTGAACCAGTCTCCATATGGCATTGGAAGGGGTGCAAGTTTGTCTTAAAGTCCCAAGACACAAACCTGAAATCCAAAGGCAAATGATGAAGAGGGATGAGTCACTTGGCTGTTAGGGCCTATAGCCACAGCAGCCTGGTGTCCAGCCTAAAATAAATAAATTTAAAATAAGATAAAATATATACATTATGAGAAAAATATTGCCTTTTTTGACATAAAGATTTAAAAAATATTAACATTTTTTAAAAAGTTGCAAAAGAGAAATTCACTTAGGTCATAAAATATTAAATCTTTCAGAATAAAAAAGAATAAAATTTCTGAATATTAAATGTATATAGGAACACCATTATAAAAATAAACAAAAGATAATTTCCAAAGAGCAAAATATAAAATATAGATAAAAAACAGTTTTCTAAAAATTTAAATTTTCCTATTAATCACGAAACTTAAATAAACTTACCAAATTGTTAAGGATTAAACTCAATATTTAATTCAGTGCTCATAGCAAAGTATAGAAGTTTAAGCATAGATTTCAGAGCCATCTATTGGTCTGTCAACCATTTATTTACTACGTAATCTTAGGCAAATTTTGCATCTCATTGTCTTTTTAATGTGGACCGTATGTAACATCAAAGCTCTATTTGTGCTCTATTTCTCAGTCCTGCTACCTACCTTTTCCAAAGGAAGTATCTAGCTGTGCATGGTTCTAGTCCTAGTTTTAATTGGACTAATCATTTGGGAATGGGACTGTAAATGCTTATTGTTGATGACCTATTGGCCACTGCAACTGAGTGGGACTGAAGACAGGGAGGAAATATAGAAAATGAAGTCCAGACTCCAACATCTACTTTGATCTGCTAGGGGATGATTGCCAGTCTGAATTGTTGCTACCACCAGAGCTATTAATATAAAATATGGTATGGTGGGATGGGGGGGGCATGTAAAAGACTTGATTTCAAAGTCCATCTCCTTTAATAAGTTGTTCTCTAAGTGTAGCCTTTAATCAAATTACTTACATTGTAAGCAGTAAGTAGTACATTTCATAAAATATGAAATGTAGTACCTGCAGTACCTTCCTCCTCTATTGTGTAGATGAAAGGATGTGAAGTACAGTAACTGGAAAAGAGGAGTTGACAAATACATGTTCCTTTGTCCATGCTTTAGTTTCCTTCACTTCATATACCCTACTTTTGCTTAAGCAAACAAACTAATCACCACAAACAAGCAAAAAGCCCACCAGACATCACTGCGTCTACAGATGTTAATTTTTCTTTTTTTTTTTTTCTTGTCAAGAGCTGTGTTATTCAAACTTCATCCTTGGTGTATGGATTTCCCTTATTCTCATTGCTGAGAACAATGTTTGCTTCTGCTCTTCCCAGCCACCACCATACATGAACCAAAGAGCAACTGCTTGTAGGTTTCTCTTTTTCCTTCGTTCAGATCCTGAGTTGAAGATGCTGTTAGAATTTCTGTGTTGGAAACTCATTGCTATTGATCTCAGTTCTCTGAGAAATGATGCCGATAAATGCATTCTAGAATTGGGATGTGATCTAGTTGCGATAGAATTAACTAGAGTAAGCATGATTATGAGATAAGTTGTAAACTCTGGCCAAACTGCGCATTTGTAAATTAATGATCCATACTGCCCAGTTGAGTTCTTAAAAATGTGTGCATACTTTATTTGTGTTCTAATGTAATGCTCACTGTAATTAGATTGAAACTAAATTCAGAATTATTTTTGATATGGTGCCTCTCACAAACTTTTAATTTTTTGCTAGATTTCCTACAGATACAAGTGCCTCTAGGCTGACTGTCAGTCCAGATGACTGTGCAGGTTGTGTTGAGGCCCACGATCTCCTGCATATCTTAGCAGTGTGGTTGCTCCTGGAACAGAATGATTGGCATACAGCAATTCCTCAATGACTACAACTAGGACCTCTGAACACATTTACCATCTGTTGAACAGAGTTAGTATTTCAGGACACAAGAATGTATTTAATAACTTCCTCAAGGTTCTTTTTTGATTTCCCAGGATAATCACTGAAAATATTGAATAAAATTGGTCCCTAGATAGGACTCTATCCATTCCATGACAACAAACCATGTGGTGATTAGAAATGGTCATCTCGTAGATGTCTAAGATACATATTTAGGGACAAATGAATCTGGTTTTAACATCAAAATGAGGGTCTTTGGATAGTTTTCTCATTTGTTTCTGCTATTCAATAACCAAAGAATACTTTGTAGTCTCAAAGGCATTCACTGGTGATTTATTTTGCAACCCACAAAAAAGATATTAGCCACAACTGCATACATGTTGATTTTAACAAGGATCACAGGAATTTTAGATAGACTAAACTTTTATACTTTCCTTTTGAAAACATTAAATACTAATGAAAAAGCATATCGGGATACTATAGTAAGTGCATTTAGTTGAAATATCCAATCAGGTAGAGAAAGAGCATTAGTTTTTCAACATTGATCTCATCAGTGACTTCTTTTTCTTTTTTTTGGAGAGGTTTTTGCTATAGGGCACAGGTTCTTGCCAGACAGACAGAGAGAGAGAAAGCGAAAAATTACTCCATGGGGGGATGGCCATGCCACAATTCTTTCTGCTCCATTCTCCTCTCGGGATCTTGGTCATGCATGCACATGCACCCTGTCATCAGTGACTTCTGTAAATTGGAGATGCTGGGTAAGATTTTTACTGTAAAGCTGCATCTCATCATTATCCAGACTCTGTAAAGCTAATTCTTAGGGCAGGGGTCTTTAGGCATTAGTAATAGCTCTTTTAAATGTCAGATTTACCTGACAGTTGTAAAAATATCTCAATCTAAAACAAATTTGTCAACTTTGTGCTAAAATTTGGAAAATAATGTGACCAAAGAGATGGTGCTTTGGTGGACAGCTGTGCAGATTGACAATGGGTTTCAGCAGACTTGTTTTCAGAAATGAACTATATAGGCATTTTCGTGACATTTCAGAGAATTTTAAGCAGTTGCTTTTCAATTTTATTTAGCCTCGAGGATTTGCTTGCATTGCAGGCAACTCAGACATAACTGCCTGGAGCTAGTGCAGAAAGTTCCTGGGATCATCAAATGAAGAACACAGTAGGAAAATGTGAATTAACAGAGCCTTGCAAGGAAAGCTCTCAGGTGTATTGATGAGCCTCAGATGTGGGGGTCCACCTTGATTATTTAGATTGGCCAAGGGTTTATACAAATGCATAATCATGATTACACGATTAGATGAACATAAAATGAAATACATTGGGAGATTGACATCTCCTTAGCCAGAATTAGCAATAAGGTTTCTGATCTGAAGTTTAGAATGTATTATATTTTGTTGTTGCTACATTTTGCTTGTGCACGCTTGAGAGAGATAGAGAGTGAGAAAGTACCCCCAATGGGGGATGGTCACACTGTAATACCTCCTCTTCCATTTCTCACCTCATAATTTTGGGCATGTATACACATCCGCCCTACCATGCTTTTTTTTTTTTTTT
>NW_006159513.1:659526-703662 GCF_000334495.1 Tupaia belangeri chinensis
AGCGAATCGCTGTTGACTCCGTGGGAGTCCAGCGACATAGTCATTACGCTAACTGTTGGTCTCCGCCCACCATGCTTTTGAAGCAGCCAGATCAAGGACTTGAACCATGCAGTCAACCACATGGGATCCAGGTACGTTACCCACCACACCACTGACTATCCCAAAGCTGTTTTAGAGAGAATTTTAGTTTATTTTCTCTTACAGTGATAAACCTAATAATTTCCCTAATAATTTGAACCTTAGGATTTTAAGTCTAGAAAAAGATGCACATTCACAATGTGAGAAAGAAAGACCTCCATAGGTAAATGATACATTTGGGCACATAGCGATATTACCAGGGTTTTACTTTTGCCAGATTTGTATGTGACATAGGATTCACCAGGCAACAAAACAGTTAGGAAACGTAATTTTACCTATAGGTCTTCCAAAACTACTCTAAGTTGGTTGTTGAAGGAGCTAGTGTGGATTGGAGGCTCTACCAATAGGAACAATGTGTTTTTCACTCTTGGGCTTTGAGTCAGACCATTATGCCACATAATCTGCATCTTAATCCCAGACTCTGCACCTTCACAGTCATGTCACCAGATGTAATATCTGGCTTACAAATACAGAATTTGTAACAAATCCATGGGGTGTAGGAATATTTTAATCTCGGAGTTGTAAATAAAGGCAAGGTTCTGCATAGAAAATAGTGTTCCTGCTTAGGAGTTTTCCAAACAGCAGCAGGCTGGTCCTGGTTCTTCACGCACAGACTTGTTCACCCATCTGTACATGCCATTTAATGATGGTCATATGACCTTTCTGAAAGTTTAATGGCATTTAATGTATTCCCCCAATCTGCAGGCATCTGCATCCTATTTTATTGATGTTTGGATTCCATGTTGGGATTATAGACCAGAACTTTTGATTTTACACTACTCACTTCACAAATATTAAGCATAAAGCAATGTCTGGGAAAACAGAAAAAATAAATATGTTCTAGGGAGGTTTTATTAAAGCCGAAGTATTCTAATTAATTTTTAAAAATTCTTGAATATTTTTAAAGGCACATTCATTACCTAGATTTCTAGTCATGTTAAAAATTTCCCAAGATCTATATCGTGTACTACTCAAAATCATTATGTTTTAAAGTCGGCCATGAAGCTTTTCTCAAAATAGGGAAGTGTGGTAGCAATTCCATGTTTCATAGGATTAAGTTTTGAAGACAAGATTTGCAGTCTTTCCAAAGAAATGGGCCAGAGTTCTAATGATTGTTTTCTTGACATATTAGGAAAAAAGTAATATTATAACTAATGATAGGAAGCAAAAGCAAAGAGTGAATGGGCAATAGCTTCCCTATCTCTGTTAACCTATGTGTCAAGTATAGCACAGCTAGTTAAATTTTGCTCTAAACATTCTTCCCAATCTAGTCAGACAAGGAGGATGCATTTCCACCTGGTTTTCAGGCCAGCACATGGCTTCATGGGTACATTGCTGGACTCCCACGTGGCTGACTCCAGTTTGAGTCCCACTTGGTTTTGTTAAAATCAAAGTGGAAAAAAGGGGAGGAAGCTATCAGCTGAGGCCCTGTGTGTTTGCTATCTTCCTAGTTTTTTCTAAATTAAGCCATGGTTAGAAAAGAGAGTCTTAGGTTTTCAATTGACTGCACTTTCTCTATGCTTCTACCCCAAATAGGTGAGAAATTGTATAAGCAAAATGGCCTCAAGACATAGAAGGCTTCCTTTCATGTAAATACTTCTTACAAGGAAGTCTCAAGATGTTTGATTGAAATTATCTCTTGCATATTTGTAGTTTATAAGACAAATACTCCTTGGTGAGTTTTCTCCACCACATCACATTATGACAATAGGAACTAGCCTCCTGTTCTCTCAACACGGAAGTGTCCCCACAATGGTGGTTATGAAAATAATGCTACTTAATGTTTTCTTTGATCAAGTGATCCAAGGGGAGCCCTGGATGTGTATTACGTGGCTATGTTACTTTCAAACCCTTAGGCAAGAAGCTATTTGCTTCAATATTTAGGTGAGGCCACACTAACTATGAAGCGCAGAGTAGAAATCCCAATTCATCACTTTAGATAACATTCACCTAAGATAATACTGGAATACTTTCATCTATCTCAAAGCATTTAAGCAAGGTAAAACACACTCTAGTGACATCTTATATTTCTTCTTCCTCAGGAGAAACTTGGAGTCCATTAAATACATCGATAGGAGAGGTTTGAGTGTCTTCTGAAGCAAAATACACTTAGTGTAGTAAAGGACTAATACATAAAAGAAAGCAGGACATGGAAGAGTTGCTTCTTCCTGTGTGTTTTCCTGCTCAATATGGTTTAACCCATTTCATTATGACTTCATTTATTTGTATGTGTTCTCCCTTATGCTTAGAGAACACCCCCACTTTCTTTTTTTTTTTTTTTTTTGGAGAGGTTTTCCCTATAGGACGTGCACGCTCGCCAGACAGCCAGAGACATAGAGACAGAAAGTAAGAAATCACCCCCCCAGTGGGGATGGTCAAGCCGCAATCCCTTCTCCTCCATTCTCCTCTCGGGATCTTGGGCATGCACGCACACGCGCCCGGCATGAGTTAAGCCACCGGGTCCGGGACGCGAACCGCGGTCGACTCCGGGGAGTCCAGAGACATAGCCATTACGCTAACTGCTGGTTCCCACCCCCACCTTCTTTATCTGATAACTCCTAGACATCCTGCAGATCTTTTGCTTCAGTTAGAGAAGTTTTTCCTGGCTCTGTGCTGTTCAAATTATGCTCTCTTATTATTTTCTTTTAATTTTAGGTCTTTCTTTTTTTTTTTTTTTGTAATAGTTCTATTTGTGATCTTACATTTTTCTGTGCACCTATTGTCCTGGAATCTGTTTTGTTTTAAACTAGACCTTGGATTGTAAAGACAAAGGACCATTTCCTCTCTTCCTCACTACTGTTATTAAGCTCAGGCTCACTCATTTTTAAATAATGGTAATATACAATATTACTACAAAGAGCAATACTATTTATAACAACTAATATGTAATATACTGTTATTATTCTAAGTTGAAATTAATATATAACATAAACCAGCCATGATCTTTATGAAGTCAATGTAATAATTATTTTGATAGTATATTAGTTGGTATTAGAAGGAAAACTTTAAAAAGGATTTAATGTAATTTTTGCTGACTAGGAATAAGAAATGAAGGAAAATAATGGTAATATAGTATCATGCGTTTCAATATGTGCCGGCCCAGACATAATGTCATGAGGAGCTGTGCTAACGCAGGCAGTGAATACATGTACACAAAGCATACCCTGGGAATGGCTGTACACATGGAAAGGAGTTGGATTGTTGGATTGTTGGATGGCTCAGTGCTGGCTCATAGCCATTGAAGATAATGGTTTTCTAAAAGAGTGTCCATGTGTTGGTAAACTCTGAAACAAACTATGTAAGATATGTTTTTAACATTTTATTTATTTCCTTCGTGAGAGAGGAAGAGGAGAGAAAGAGAAATACCGGTGTTGTTTTTATGACTGAATAGCATTCCCTAGAGTATATGTGCCACACTTTTTTCATCCACTCATCTGTTAATGTTGGGTAAATTCTCTTTACAAGCCAAATGATTATATAATGATTGAATGTTTTAAAAAAATGAGAATAAATAATGATAATAATAATCAAAAAATACTGAAAAGCTATTTGATAATGATGTTGATGTGGATAGTAATACTTTGTCTTGACTGATATGCATGGTAATCAGGCTAGAAAAGAAATGTAATACACTGTAACAATACGTGTGATTAAGTGTAGTATAAAATTATGATAATAAATAAAATTAAATAATTTTTAAAAAGAAGTACCATTATTCAATGGAGTCTTCACATTATCATCACCCCAGGCATCCAGCCAGCCAGGATCATAGGTGCTCCGGTGGGCACCCCCATAATGCTCATAGAGGCCCAGAATGGGAATTCAGAGCTTTCCCAGAGTTCTTCAGAGTCATGCAGTAGCAGTTTTACCACATGTGCACCATGGCTGAGACTTGTTCTTTGACGAATATATTTGCACCCAGAGAAATCAGTATCTATTATAATTTTATAAACGATTCTTTGTATATAAAATGCATGGAGGAGTTCTAATATCAAGTAATGATAATCTAGCTTCTCACCCACATGAGCGTGCCATGGGATATTTGAAATCATGCAGGATTGGCAGGTATTCATTGGTGAGAGTGTCCGGAATATTGCAGTATGCCTCTCATCCCTATGCCTAAATTCCAAGCATTCCCTCAGTTACTGTGACAACCAATACCTGCCCCAGCTACATTTCCACATTCCCTGTTGTGTCTTCCACAGTATTACCACTTTTGAGAACCTCTAGCCCTGCCTCTCAGAGGTGCTCCAAAAATATTGAAAAAAATCAAGCAATTTATATCCCTCTTATTGTTTCATTCTTGCTTAATCATTTCTGCCTTTTTTTTTTTTTGAGGACTTCTGTTTCTACATCTTGTATTACCCCTTGCTTAGGCAAAATGCTCAAAAATTATTTATTTGATTGAACCGAAATGTGAATAATAAGGATTTGTAAGTACTGAGGGTAATTGTCAGAGTACCTTTTCTACCATTCACCCTCACCAACCTACATTTTCTTTCTGCTTCCGGACATTCAATATTGCTTTTTAATCCCCTTGACTTCCCATAGGGACATTGGCATGGGGGAACATGATTACTCACTTTCTGTTTAGCTGATCCAGAGCTGTGGTACCTATTCTAATCTACTGTATGCTGATGAGTTAGTACTTCCATTAAAGAAGCTGGAGAACATTTGATGAAGAACGTCTGCTTGTGAGTTACCCAGACCTTCCCTGTGTTTCCTTTCATTATCTCATTGTGTATATATTCACATTTAAGCATTGTTCTCTTTATTGTAATGATTTTCCTATCAGTGGATCCAGACATGCAGAACAAAAAGCTACTAGGCTTGGGAAAAGCTTGTGCATGAGAACAAGGGTGAAGGCAGAATCATATAAGAAAAAAAAAAAAAAAACCCAAAAAACTCTGTGGATATCCGTCTGAACCTATACCAATAAGATGTAATAATTTTTATGATAGTTGATATTTCAAGGAAAATTTTAAAATAAATTAATTTTTGTTTGTGCCTACCTAGTCCCTGGGCTGAGAGTAAGAATGCCTGTATTTTATACTAACTTTAGAAACTGCAATCACAAACCAGAATGTTAACCTATTTCTTACAAATTATCTTTCTCTGGTGAGGCTAAATTAATGCTTGTAAACAGTTCTGAGAATGAGCTATTTCAATAGAAGATGTTGCAGAAATGCAAAGTGTTATTGTTACAATTTGTGCTTATGTGGCTACATCTTTACTTTCCGTGCTGGGCCATGATTGTTCAGGGATGGCTAAACCTCAGACTGAAAGTTTAGATAATGAGATCAGGTCTTTTCACAGTTTCTTGAATCTGAGAACCTCAAAATATTCAGTCCCAAATGAAAATACAAACTGGGTATCAAATATATATATCCTGTCACCTGATTTGCAGCGGGCGTCATTGGCAGATGGCAGGGACAGAACTGCCTGTGCTGTTCTTTCTCGGGCTACCTGGTGAGCGTACCGCAAAGGCAATGAGAAGATTCACAACTCTATAAATCTTGAACATGCAAAATCAAAATGACAAATTAAATCCACTTAAATCAAGTTGATTTTATAATTTAGGCTGTTTTATATCTGTGAAAATAGCAAAACTTGATTTCTTCTTCTTTAATCCTCTTATAACACTTGCTACCTTATCACTCATCATTTTTCATGGCACTTAATCACATCTCCTGTGTGTTGTTACCTGTTTTAGGGGCATAATCTTGTGCTTCTAATTCGATTACAAACTCTCAATAGATAACAAAAATCTTTCTTAATAAGACAAAAAAAGGAAAAGAAAAATTCTTCTTACTATTTATCTTAATTTTTGGCCTACATTAGGTAATTCATACATAATTGTTACACACCATAAAAATATTGAAGTGAAAAATATTTTATATTAAACAACATTATAGTTTGTTTTCCATACCAAAGTTTACTGAGCAATTCCATTGTGAGTAAACATTTTTATATACATCCTATTCCTTTACCTTTATCATCTCACACTATAAAATGTCAGATGAAAATGTAAAATTCGAAGAATAATTGACCTCATATCTTTATACCTAGTCACTTCAGATTATGCAAAAGGTTACATCTTCATGTCCTTTATTCATTTGAGAGGGTGTTACGTTTCAGGAGAAGTGTGTTTTGAGAAATTATTTTTCACCACTTCTTTCTTCTACTATGGACTCTAAAACACTAAAGCCACAGAGTCAATTCTTTTATCAATAGAATGTCTTGCAGAGAGGAAGTTTTAAAAACTTTTGAACTAATATAGTAGCGACCATTTTCTACATACCTAAATTATTTATGTGGCTGTATATATACTTTTTTTTTTTATTTTTGGGAGAGGTTTTTGCTATAGAGCGCGTGCGCTCGCCAGACAAATAGAGACAGAGAGACAGAAATTGAGAAATCACCCCCAAGAGGGGATGGTCACGCTGCAGTCCCTTCTCCTCCATTCTCCTCTCGGGATCTTGGGCACGCACGCACACGCGCCTGGCATGAGTTTTAAGCCACCGGGTCCGGGACGTGAACCACGGTCGACTATGTGGGAGTCCAGCGACATAGCCATTATGCTAACTGCTGGTTCCCAGTATATATACTTTCATATGTATGCTATCATTTTCTCTTTGGTAACATAGTAAAAATAATAGTATACAACCTGGACCTGAGAAAACATGTCGACATCAGTCTCTTCCTTTAATCTGGTTGCATGTAAGCCCTCTTACCTCAGCTAATTATCCATCTGACTACATGGACAGACTAAATGGATAATCAAATATGTTTCACTTTATTCTTCTTTTACAGAGGGCACTAAATTATGTTACATGGTCACCAAACTCTATTCTAGAGGTCAGTATTTCCTGAACTGTGTTTCAAGCGATACTTTTTGTGTCGAAGTTAATAGGCATTAGTAGGAAAAAGAGGTTTTCATTGTCAAAGACACTTGGAGCAATTCTTTAGGCTATGTGAAACATTAAATGGTTTCCTTAGATGTAAAGTTTCTCAAAACTTTAATATATTATTGTATCATTTAAATCTTCAAGAAGAACATTATATTATAAAGCAATTTCTTATGTTTGTTTAATTACAAAAAATGTTTTCAAAGCATCCTGATAGGCTGATGTTTCTTAAAACACACTTTAAGAAATGCATTAAGGGAACCAGCAGTTAGCGTAATGGCTATGTCGCTGGACTCCCACGTAGTCGACCGTGGTTCGCGTCCCGGACCCGGTGGCTTAAAACTCACGCCGGGTGCATGTGTGTGTGTGCCCAAGATCCTGAGAGGAGAATGGAGGAGAAGGGATTGCGGTTTGACCATCCTCCCTGGGGGGTGATTTTTCGCTTTCTGTCTCTATGTCTCTCTCTGTCTGTCTGGCGAGCACACGCGCCCTATAGTGAAAACCTCTCAAAAAAACAAACAAAAAAAAGAAATGCATTAAAAGATTAATTACTTATTATCCATTTTAATTTATATTTTGTTACACTTAGTGATATTAATGCACAAATACGTAAATATATTCCATAAGCACAGTTCTTCATTGTAAAGCAACCATGAAATACATATTTTCATCTTAAATAAATCAGAAAACCTGCCATCCTTAAAAAGCTATAGGATGTATCCTTCCGTAATATGAATAGTTATTATCCACTTAAAAAACAATTAACAGGCCAGTAGATGGCATAGTGGTTAAGGTACTGGACTCTCACATGGCCAATCACAGTTTGAGTCCTGGACCTGGCAATTTGAAACTCTCACTGGGTGTGTGTTTATGTGTGCCAAAAATCCAGAGAGCAGAATGGAGGAGAATGGATTGTGCCATGGCCATCCTCCTGAAGGGAAGTTGTGATTTCTCACTTTCTCTCTCTCTATGTCTTTCTCTGGCAAGTGCACATGCCCTGTAGCAAAAATCTCTCTTAAAAAATATATTAGAAATTATTTTTTGAGAAATTTTTACTATAGGGAGTGTGCACTTGCCAGAAAGAGAGAAACAGAGAGACAGAAAGTGAGAAATCACCCCCCAGGTGGGAGATGGCCATGCCACAACCCTTGTCCTTCATTCACCTCTCTAAATCTTAGGCACACATGCACACATGCCTGGTGTGAGTTTAAGCCACTGGGTCCAGGGCTCCAACCACTTTTGACTACATAGGAGTCCAGCGACATAGCCATTATACCAACTGCTGGTCTCTATGTTATAATTCTTAAAAGAATCTTAGTTAGCAGATAATTAAATGGAGTTATATATAGCAGAGAGTTAACAATTTCTGATGAGATTTTTGTTTGTTTTTCTGCATTAGTAAGTACAATAGAGTGAACTCAGTTTAATCTTTTAGGCCAGAATCCTGCAGAATCTCATGGTCCTTCATGGCAAGCATCTGTTTTCCGGTTTATGTGACGATAGCTAGAAAGTTTATGGATTGTATTGCATTTGTGTTCCTTCTATACCACATCCTGAAATCTATTGGTTAAATTTTAAATCTTAAGTCAACTTATTTTCCTCTTTGCCAAAAAACAGTGAAGAGTGTGAAACTGAATTGTTTTTCTGTAGGTAGACCAAGTCTGTCTTTTCCACAAAAATTATAAATTTTGAATGAAAGAAGAAGAGAGCTAAAATATATTGATTTCCTACTACATGATCATCATACAAATCTGTGAGATTCTTCGGATTTTGTTTAAATTATAGATGAGAAAACTAGACTTTCTTTCCCACCCAACAGCTAGAAAATGGCAGAAATGGAATATTAATTTAGTTTGTCAGATTCCAAAGTTCAGCCTGTTTTTCTTTTGATCATATTGCTTGCCAGCTTAAAAGTTATAAAGTCTTTGATAATCTACTTCTTTTATAAAAACAAGTTTTTTAAAATGACTTTGGCTTTCATGAAAAAAAAAAAAAAAAAAAACCTTTACCATATTTACATCATCACCAAAGGAATTTAGTAGCTTCATCAATCAAATCTAACCATTTTTAAGGCACTTATCAATAGGCCTGGGCTGAAAAATACTGGGACTAGCCTTGCTACTGTTCTCTTCACCTTTTCTTCATGGTATTTGTGTTAAAGTCTACAAGACTGGCTTTGGGATTTTTAGGTATCAGATCCAGATCCATGGTCAATGAAGGTGGTGGTGATTGGGTGGTGAATGTGGTGGGAGATATCCATGCAAGTGATTTCTGTCCCTTCTATCAGGTAAAACAAAAACCTTGGCAGGTATCTCTTTACATCGCTGTGGCTGGCAATATGTTATACCTTTGTGTAGGAAAGTTAGAAAGTGAGACCTTGCCTCGGCAGACAAATAACTGCCCTGACCAAGCATCTCAAGGTTTTCTTTGGAGGAAGAGAGGGAAGAGATTGTATAGTTTCCAATACTGTCTCCTACAGGATGCTACGTATTGTCTCTCAGCTTCCACATTTCTGTCTCCCTTTTACTAAGTTTATTGATAGACTGTGATAAATCAGCCTTCACCATGTCAAGGTTTGTGGAGATAGATTATTTCTAAATATAAGAAGAAGGTAAGATCTTTGCTTTAGTATTCATTTTAGACAGAATTCTAGGTATGGAGAACATTTAAATTGAATTATGTTTCTTTTAGAAGAAGGAGAAATGTCCTAATCATATCTTTAGGGTGTGTCATACTTTCTGATGAAATAATGTGAGCAATAGAAATGTTTTATTCGTTTTTTTTTTTCTAGGTGGAGTCTGTAAGATAGTTATAGGGCTATGGACAGGGAAAGTAATAACATGAAAGTTAGCTTTAGAGATTTTAGAAGACAATTGGAAGATACCTATCAAGATTAAAATATGCATACCTTTAACTCAGCAGTTTTGCTTTCACAAGTTTGTTCTAAAATATCTGTAGCTGCACAAAATTACATATAATACATCGAAAGATATGTGTGACTGTGTTGTTTTATGATAGTGAAAAGCTAATAATACCCAAATTGGTTGTTCATTAACATTTTGTATACTTGTATATTACCTCCATTTTTCATAATGAATGTGATTTATGTTTATAATAAAACAAAACAGCAAAATAAAAATAAATGCATTGTAAAGTAGTTTAAGAGGTTGTGTTGTAGTTCATCGATTTTTATTTTTGAAATACCCATTTTGTTGTTGTTGTTTGGGAGAGGACAGCTGATGGCTGTTGTCTTTTCACTAAAGACAGTTTTCATTTGTTTGTTTATTGCCATAGGGCACAAATGCTCAGCAGCGAGAGACAGAGAGCGGGAAAGTAAGAAGCCATCCCTAAGAGGGGATGGCCATGCCACAGTCCCTTCTCCTCTACTCTTGGGACTTTGGGAAAATATGTACACTCACCTCCCTAGATTTTCAAGCTGCCAGGTCCAGGATTTGAACTGTGGTTGGGTGTCCTTTTTTTAAAAACTAATTCATTCAACTTTTAAGTGATATACTCTGGAGTCTCCTTTAAGAAAATATGCATACTTGATCAATTATACTAATTATTATTAGTGTTAGGGATGTGGTTGCTGTCTGTTCACTTAAACACTAGAAAACAAATAGAACTAGTGGCAGCAGAGGACTGAATGGCTTTGAAATCAGATGGACCTGCTTTTAACCCTAGACTCGTGGTTTATTTGTGTGGCATTGGGAGACATGTTTAATATCTCTGTAACTCACTTTATCATGAAAAGGAATTGCTCTAACTAGGAACATGTGTGTATTAGCTTGATAAGATTCCCAGGACAAAATATTATAGAACTATTGGCTTAAATAACATATTATTTTCTCATAGTTCTGGAAGCTGGAAGTCCAAGATCAAGGATCCAGCAGGTTTGCTTTACTCTGTGGCTATAATTTAACCCATAATACTGGGGAAAATGGAAGTCATCATTCTAATGTAAAGAAACTGAGTTTCACTCTTGCAAATTTAAAACCTTAGAACAAAGCTAGAATAGATAAAACCTATTCATTTATAGGTGTACTTATACTTACTATGCATATGGTAGCCAATATTTTTTTTGAATTGAAAAACAATGTATAGATTACTCATATCAGAAATATTTATGTACTGATCATCAGTATGGTTCAACAGTATTTCTTGAATATATCCAGATTAGATATAGACAGCATCTTTCTAGAAAAATAAAATCCTTTGATGGCCCTTTTAAACTTTACAGCAACTATTTCTATTCTTTGACACAAAGACAGATGAATTCTAGGGACCTTATTTTATACCTCAATCCATACCCCTATACCAAAAGTAAGGATATTTTTTAGCTAGACCAAGTGTGCTTTAACCCCTTAAACCTTGGTCCCAGGGTCCCTCCTCATCCCACATCTATCCTTACCTTTTGCTTTTACATAGGTCTCTGCATTTCTTCAGTTTGACCCTTTCTCAATTTTCTGCGTAGATCCTCTCAGAACCTGTGCTCTTGTAAATCAAATTCTTCTCTATCGTCAACGTTTTAACAGAACTTTTTGTATACCAGCATCCCTAAGCTTGAGTGTAGGCATTTTTATGAGTACAGACAGGCATTCCTTATCCTGCACCCTTTGATGTTGGGGTCCATAAACCATGGATGGATCCTCTGACTCCAGAGAGCCGTCTCCATCCTTCTGTTTGAGATCTTCCTTGGAGATTTTTGACATCTGACCATGTTACGTTTTTACTCTTGTCACTCCTACCACCTGTGGGCCTCCTGATAACTCACTCCAATTTAGAAGACTTTGGGACTAAGCTAACTATATTCTTCTCTACTTCCACCTAGGATAATCATTCCAATACCTAGTTTAAAAGACTTTGATTGCCTCAATAACCTTCACTTCAACTTCACTACTGACACCCACTTTTAGATCCCATACTCAGTAATATTAAACTCCAGTGTTGCACTCTGGAACCACAACCTGTTTCCATCTGTTTCACGTACTCACTCCCATTATCTCTCATTTTTGAACTCACAGACAAAAGTCCTTGCACTGCCCACTTTCTCATTATATCAGCTGCTTTCTACAATTTGCTCTCCTTTCCTGCTCAGGCCTTTAGAATACCTGAATTATGCTTTCTCTGATGGCACTGGTTCCCACTTACCTCGACTGCGTCTATAAAATCTTACTCCCTAGTGATGCTCTAATCCACTTTTAAATAAACTGTCACATCACCTTCACAACCCTTGCAAAAGGCGATTTTTCCTGCTTTACTATTTAGAAACCAGAATCTCAGCCAGGTCAGGTCACTTGTCTAAGAATGTGTTGGTAAAATACAGATAATGCAGAGCAAATCACGAATCTTGAGATCCTGATTCTGCTTTTCCTCTAGACTCATGGTTTAAAGCTGTAATTATTCTACAGGTTATTTTGGCCACAAATTGATGTTTCAGTGTAAGAAACAGGTAAATACAGAATATTATCATCGCTATTATAATTATTATTTTGGAAATTAAGTCAGAAGGGCCAGAGTCCTGTCTGTTCAATGTCTTCATTGCTACTCAAGTTGTCTGATTCAAAAGATACCTTAAAGTTTGAAGGAAGAAACACATTTGGATCATTTGATGTCCCTCAAAACTTGAGTAGCTTTAGTGCCCAGAAGAAACATATACATATATCAATATATATTGATATACAAAACTTATTTTAACCGGGGGAAAAGAAAAACACAATTTAAAGATAAGAGAGTGCTTCTGAATGGAAACGTGAAAACAGTTTGGTATCTTAGGGATTGGCCCTGAAACCTGTCTTATTTAACATTTTCATAAATGATTTGGAAAAGGGAATGCATGGTGAATTATCCAAGTTTGCAGATGACACTAAGCTCTTCCAGGTAGTGAAATGCCAAGCAGATGGAGATAAACTGCAGGGAGAACTTGCCAGCCTGCGTGAGTGGGCAGAAAAGTGGTAGATGATATTCAATGTAGGCAATGAAAGGTAATTCACTTAGGAAAAAAATAATAAAAGCTATGCTTATAGGAAAATAAATTGAGTTATCCTTTAGTCCCATAAAAGTTACAGACAGCTTTAGAGATTATTTTTTGAGTTAACTCTTGAGTATACTGACAAAGCAGAAGGGCTATGAAAACAAATACAGAGAAATAGTAAGCTTGAATTAACTGACATATCATTTACAATACTTTGACCATTTGTCACACAGTGCTGATTGGGTGCCTTGTATGTGTCCGGCTCTTTTCTGGGCATGGAAATCTGATCATTGTAGTTTAAAAGAAAAAAGAGAAAGAAAATCTGTGAACTATTTAGAGAAAGCTAATGAAGATAAACTATAAGTTATATAGCACCTATGAAAGCATCAAAGAGACAGAAGTAGCATTTATGAAGAGTTTTCACTGTTTGGGCCATCTCATGGAGTGGTGGTTAAGGTGGCTTGATCCCACATGGCTGACTGTACTATTTTTTAAAAAATCTTCATTTCATTTTCTTTTATATGTTCAATCACTTTATTTAGCTTTCAAAGTGAATATTTCAACATGTGAACATTTCTCCCTAGTCCACTTGATAAAACTATAGAATTATCTTCAACAGATAATACCACATTTCTTTGTCCCATTAATGCTTTGCCTCTCTATTTTTCTTCTAAATGTCCTTCCTCAGACTCTTTCCTTTCACACACACTATATCTGGTATTCATATCCATTTACTGTGTTTTTATATCCTTTAGTCAATCAGTTGAATCATAGAGTGCGGATACTCAGTATATATTGAGTGGGGACATACAATGTGCTATTGAGGTCCCAGACCTGGCCGCTTGGAAAACATGCCAGGTTCACGTGCATGTGTGCCCAACATCCCAGAATAAAGCAGACATGGAGGAGAAAGTATCTTCCTCTGACCACTTCTGATGGGGGGCAGTGCTTTTTCACTTTCCTTCTCTCTCTCTGTCTCTTTCTGCTAAGTACACCTGCCCTCTGGTAAAATTAAAAAAAAAATACACACACACACATACACACATATATGTATATATATTAATGTATAACACATTTTCCATGATCTCATTTGATATTACAATTAACTATGTGGTAGAGGTACAGGAATTTTTTTGGAGGTTTATAGATGAAAACTTGGATGTTAAGTTGATTTGAATGAATTATCTAAGTTCATAAGCTAGTGGTAGATAGATTCAAGCATGGATTTTCTGACTCCAAGTTCTGCTCCTTTTCTATAGCAACACAAAGTTTTACTTACCAATAAGTAAAGTAAAAGAATCTCTTATACTCAAAGATGGAAATACTGTGAATGTAAAGTTCTGGGATGGATGGCTAATGAATTTTTTATAAACCATGGATGAATCAGATGTTAATAAAAATATCGCCCAACTCTGCAATATCTCTTTCAATGTCTACCCTCGCCTTTAAAAAAAAAGAATACGTGACCTTGCAGACTCATGGATAGGTTCTAGGCTGTCACTAACAATTGGTATGTTAAGGAGGATTTAGGACTCTGTTATCATGGCAGAAACAAAGAATTAAGAAACACACAGCTAAGAGTAAGGTGGAGAAAATTTGGAACACCTGCCTACCAGGCCAGCATTCTGCTTGAATGTTGTGAAGTGTAACCATTGAAGCTATCCATTTTGCCCACAATGAGTGAAGAATATATAGTTCAAAGGTGAACAAAAATAGAAAATAGCATTGGTTTAGGTTGGTGGTGATTAAGAACCTGGAGTTCAGGACTAGCAGATGGCATAACGGTTGCGTTAATGGATTCTGAAATAGTTGACTGTGGTTTGAGTCCCAGAACCAGTGGCTTAAAACTCACACTGAGCACATGTGTGTGCATGCTCAAAATCACAAGAAGAGAATGAAGGAGAGTGGGTTGTGGCATGGCCATCCCCTTGGGGAGTGATTTCTTGCTTTCTGTCTCTCCAGTGAGTACATATGCCCTACAGCAAAAATTTCTCTCTAAAAAAAAAAAAAAACAAAAAAACAAGAATTCAAACAGAAACTATGAACTGAATGAAGTAATAATCCAAAATGACAAAAGTGGATGATACAGAAAGGAGAAAAGGCAGGAAAAAGGAGTGATGGGGAGAATGTAGGATTAGGAAAGTGAATAAATAAAAGTATAAAATATGACCGACATAAAGTCAGTCATATTATATTTCTCTTGGTGCATTATTTTGGGTATTGAAGTTATTAATCTTGTAAAATATTACCTTGAAATAATTCAATCATTTCTAAAGTAACATATGTTTGTACTCAAGTTTTTTTTCTTTTATAAAGAGTTAAGGAATGACTGTAAGAAGTATACATGTGTTCTTCATGCTGTCAGAACTTATCTTTATTTGAACTTATCTCTATCATATTTGCCACTTGTAAGTATAATTCTTTTCCCCCATTCTCATTCTTGCCTATGGTCTCTGCTCTGATAAACATTTTTCCTTTATTAATTTTTTAGCTGCTATGGAGCTCTGCACTTCCAGCAGTGCTGGAGGGTTCCAGGTTGTCCACATCATGCTAAAAGCTTAGTATTCGTTTAGTTTGGTTTTAATTTTAGTGGTTCTGAAGGGAGTACAAGTTTTTAAAACATGAGAGGATGCCTGTGCTTTCCAGAGAGAGACAGGGAGAGAGAAACCTCCCCTCATTGGGGTGTGGCTACTCCCTATTCCCTTTGACTAGTATGTTTTTCAAGTCAGCAGGGCTGGGATTCAGATTGCTTCGATCTGCCTCCCTAACCACTTCCTATGGAGCTGGCTTCACTCTGGTAAATTCTTGCACAGGGAATATACTCTTCCACCAGCTTTGATCAAACATGAAGCTTAGGTTTCATCATGCCTGTCAATATCTCAAGACAAAAATCCCAGTCACCTTGCACCAGTAACTTATTCATTCATCCATTTGATAAATAAGTAGCAAAATTCTTTACTATACTCATGGAACCTTTGCTTATATATTCCCATGCATCTGTAGTACATATAGTTTATACAATTTTACAGTGAATTTTTTGTATCATCAGAGCAACTGAATGTTGACTATATATAAATTACTGGAAGAAAATATCAATCAATTTTGAAATTTTTTTCTATCTCTCTTGCCCATAGTGTTGAAATTTTAATACATGACTGCCTCATGTATTAAAATTGTTAATTGAAAGAGAATACATCAATATTACCTACTTTAAAGGGGAAAAATATTTATCCATTTTGTTTTTCTGAAGAATTATTTTTCACTTTGAAAATGTGACTTCGAAAATTTAAAGGATGACAACAACAAAAAAGTCTTCCATCATAGCATGGTGGTGCTGTTTCTACTTCTAGAAGAGTTTTGTGTCCATAACACTGCTATTCCAGTTTTTCCCCACTTAAAACTATTGTTCATTTTTAGCAGTTTTCTTGACATCATCATGCAAAACTTTCTTCTTAAATATTCACTTTGACATCATGTTCATCTTTCATATTTCGTATTCAAATTTCTTTTTGCGGTTCATGAATAGACTTGGACCTTTTCCTGGAAAAACCTTGTTGTGACAAGTGGGTCTCACAGCACCTGGGGTTGGGTGTTTAAAATGTATAACCAGGAAACTGACGTAACTGTAATTACTCTTTTACCTAGGATCATAACATAACTACCAATGATAAATAACAATGGGATAAACCAAAACAGACAGTTGGAGTGCAATGCAGGGATAAACAAACGGCAGAACGTTTAGAGAGATTCCTGGAAAAAAAACAAAAAAACAACAAAAAACAAAGACTAGGGAAAGGAAACTAGAAACTGAGATGTGAAGACCACATCTTGCCACACAAAACAAACAAGCAAAACACAAACAACCCAACAGCCTTCATTAAGTCAGACTGTATGAATGTAGGCACTTGGGAAAGTGTGGGTAATCTTGAATTGCAGCAGAAGAGTGGAAACTGCTCTACTGGGGGGTTACATTGGTGTGACCACATCTCCTGTGCAGTAGAGCATGCTGAGGGGACTGTGCCCTTACCATGTCAGCGCTGCTGCCTCCTCCACATCTGTGCCTGCTGTGCCAGAGCCGTCAGATGGAAATCACTGGGTCCAACCAGGTTAACTCTCATGAATTAGTTGAACAGAATATTTAGCCATTACCTTAGCAGAAAATGGAGGTATGGGAAAGAAACTCTAAGTATGCAAGAGACATTAGATTTGGTGGCCCAGGGAGCCAGGCCAGGAAAGCACTGATCTGGGTGTCGGGTCAGGATAAAGCAGACTGGATGAAATGTGACCATGAGGGACCAGCAGATGGCGTAATGTTTATGTCATTGGACTCCCACATGTCAAACATGTTTTGAATCCTGGACCCAGTGGCTTGAAACACACCAGGTCGACGTATATGTATGCCCAGAATCCTAAGAGGAGAACAGAAGGGATAGCACTTTGACCATCCCCTCAGGGAGTGATTTCTCACTCTGTCTTTCTGTCCCTCTCTGTCTCTCTGGTGAGCGCATGTGGCCTATTGCAAACAAAGAAAACCTCTCTCTCTCTCTCTCTCTCTCTCTCTCTCTTATATATATGACATCAAATGAACTTACAGAAGGTCCTAGACATGATCTTTGCATTCATTGACTATGATTTTAGTAAACTAACTCAGTAATTTTGTTTAAAAAATGTTATAGCATTCCACTTTCCATTCGCTTCCCCATCTCACTTTTTTATAATCTATTTATTTTTTTCTCCCTACTTCATCCCATTGTGGTGTGTTCAAGTAATTCTAGAAAGGGACTCTTTAATTTGTAAATGTTCAGTTGTTCCAAGCATTTTCTTACATCAAGAGCTATTTTAATAGCATCTTCATTACTTCCTAATTGTCTACTATTCTTTGGCATACTGCGAAACAAATATAAAAATGTATTCAGTATTTTAGCCATTGTTCAGTAGTCATTGATTTCATGCCTTCACCATTTACTTAGAGTCTATGTTCTGTTATTATCTTTTGATTCAAAATTTTTACATATACTTAGTTTTCTTACTATTTTTAATCCTTTTGGCTAATACTAACATTCTATTTTTTATGGTCATTACCCACTCTCAGCTGTGAGACACAGATTCATATTCTACAACAAATTATTGTTTCCTATTAAATGCTAAATAATAAGATGTAATGATGGAAGTGTAAGAAAATAAAAGATAGATTCCTGGCTTTGCAATGACCACAGTCTAAAAGAGGAAGAGAATACAAACTCGCATGACCAAAGCATGCCTACCATCAATTAATTACTTCTGTCTAGAAAACAGTAAATATTCAAGAACCTGGGAAAGATGGTTAGAGGTTATATTAGTTGAGTGATTTTAGTGACTGGAGGCAGGTAGTTTTACTTGGGAATATCTTCATGGAATAAATGAGTCTTGAGAAAAGCAACTGTGAGAGAAGGTTAAGGCAATGGATTAGCGTGATAACCATTGCATATTTACAAATGCTGACATATCTGATTCCTGACATTGTCATCTGATACATGATCTTGGGCAGTAAGCAAAGAGGAAGTGGGAGATTTTAGCCCAGACTCATGCACTTTTTTGTTTGTTATTCAAAGAAATACTTAGAAATACTTTAATCATAAATTAATACAGGATTTATTAGATTATATATTTTTGTTTACTGTTGATTTTTTCATAAAGATTTATTTTATTTACCTTATTTATTTATTTATTTACTTATTTTAGTTTGACCAGAGAGGGACAGAGCAAGACAGAGAGAGAGAGAGAGAGAGAGAGAGAGAGAGAGAGAGAGAGAGAGAGAGAGAGAGAGAGAGAGAGAGAGAGAGAGAGAAGAAATGTGAGAAAGCAAGCTGCCAGGTCCAGGACTCGAAACACAGTCAACCATGTGGGAGCCCAGTGCCCTTAACCACCACACCACCTGCTGGCCACAATTATTGTTTTTTTTTAAGGTATTTTTTTTTGTTTTGTTTTGCCTTAGGGCATATGTGCTTACAGGAGAGAGACAAAGACAGACAGAGAGGGGAAAAGTGAGAAATCACCCTCCAGTGGGGATGGCCATGCCACAATCCCTTCTCCTCCTTCTTCTCCTATTGTGTTATTCAGGTGCCTGGTGTGATTTTCAAGCCTCTGTGTATGGGGCACTAACCATGGTTGGGTATATGGGAATCCAGTACATTACTATCAACACCTGCTAGCCCCCTCTTGCTGTCTTGAAGACTGAAAGTAACAATGGATTGGGTAATTTTTCTATCTGCTGTCTCCTTTTATTGATGTGATCTCAGACTATAGTACAGAATGATCCCTAACTCATAATGGTTCAAGTTATAGTTTTCTGACTTTATGATGGTACAAAAGTGATATGCTTTAGTAGAAGCTATACTTCATATTTTGACTTTTGATCTTGTCTCAGGCTAGCAATCTGTGGTACCATGTTCTCTTGTGATGATAGAAGGTGGCAGTGAGCTGCAGCTTCTGGGCCACATGGTCACCAGGGTAAACAAAACACTACAGTGTCATGTGTTGCCAGATGATTTTGCCCACCTCTAAACTAATGTAAGCATTCTGACTATGTTTAGTGTTGGGTAGCCTAAGCTATGGTACTCAGTAGATTAGGTGTACTAAATGTATTTCCCATGGTATTTTCAATTTATGATGGTTTTGGGGGGACTTAATCTCATCTAGGTTGGGGGGCATCTATATAGAAAAACCTTTACCAAAATAGAGATGGAAGACATCAGATGATTTTAATATTGACAGCATATATTACATCAAGTCCAAATACTGACCTAAATTTTCTAAAGCACCTGGAACATAACTCCACTGTGTCCATCTAGCTTTATTTTAAAATTTCCTTTCAATGGATCAGCAAGTGGCATAGTGGTGAAAGAGCTGGATCCCATGTGGCTGACTCCATGGTTTGACTCCTAGACACAGTGGCTTGAAAATCACTGGGTGCTTGTGCATAGATGCCCAAAATCTCAAGAGGACAATGGAGAAGGGATTGTGGTGTGGCTATCTCCCTGGATGGTGATTGATTTCTCATTTTCCCTCTCTCCATTGAGCTTATGTGCCCTATGGAAAAAACTTTTTTTTTTTTTACCTCTCAAAATGTACTTCATTTTAGCCACTGATTCCTAAGGATATTATTATTTTCCTTATGCTGTTCCTTTTCATATTTTGCAGCCGTCTGAACCCTTTAGGCCAAAGTTCAGGCCTTCATTTTTTAGTACATCTTTTCTTAATATTCTAAATGCTTTCTTGAAGTTACTTGTAAGAGCTACTACCATATAATTATACACTTAGTATATGTGATCATTTTAGTTTTGGATCATCACTTAAAATTTGAACTCTATAAAAGTAAATACTGTGGCTTCTTATATATTTCCTAGGTGCCTAACATATTATAGATTTTTTTTTTGAGAGGTTTTTGCTATAGGGTACATGCGCTCGCCAGAAAGACAGAGTCAGAGAGATAGAAAGTGAGAAATCACCCCCAGAGGGGATGGCCACACTGAAATCCCTTCTCCTCCATTCTCCGATTGGGACCTTGGGCATACATGCACATGCGCCTGGCATGAGTTTAAGCCACTGGGTCCAGTACTCGAACTGCGGTCAACTACATAGGAGTGTAGTGACATAGCCATTACGCCAACTGTTGGTCTTACATATTACAGATTTCTAATGGCAGTTTTTATATTTTATTTAATTAATTAATTAATTAATTAATTAATTTTATTGAGCAATTGAAAAATGACAATGTCTTTACTTTATGTAGTGGAGGCAAAAGAGCCAGGGCAGAGACACGAAACTCTTGTTCCCTTTCCCGGTTCTTTAGACATGGATTTTAATTACTAGTTTGACATTAAACTAAAACCAGAGCGTGCCCATGGAGTTTTAACAATCAACTCTGTCTTAGTGAACATCAGATACTACTCACCCCCAGGATCCTGTCTTAGTTTACTAGTGCTGTTTGAACAGAGCACCTGAGACTGAGTGATTTATAAAGAAACAAGGTGTATTTGGCTTACAGTTGTGGTAGTTAGAGAGTCCAACAACTTGGGGCCAGCAGCTGACTGCCCTCTGGTGCTGTGTCACACGGTAGCTAAGAGAAACAGAAATGAAAACATGCACATGCAGAAAAAGAGAGACATGCCAGCGGCTGGCCTGGTTTGTTAACAGCACCCACTCCAGGGAACAAGTTCTGCTCATGTTAGCCTACTAGGTGCCACCCCAACACCAACACTTCACTAGGTGTCAAGTTACAACATAAGTTTCAGAGGGACCACTCAAACCTCTTTGAATTCTCTCCCCACAGTGAGGTTCTATTCTCTCCCGTGAAGGTTTATCCTATTGCCTTTTACTGATTTCTGTCTGCAACAACACAATGCTGTTTGCTTGGTATTAAATAATAACAATGGCAGCAACAGATAACAAAGTGATCCATTGCTTTTAATGTCAGAATACTCTGAAGGGAGTTCAGCCATTTATCTGATGGCTTACTGGTAGGGTGACCATATAATTTATTGTTCAAGCTAAGACACTTCTGAGAATGAAAGTGAAATTTATTAGTAATTATGCTGAGACCACAGTTATAAACAAAGACTGTCCAAAACAAACTAAGACTTACGATCATCCCATAGAGTCCCAGAATTTGTTTATGAAATAATAACAAATAACCCAGAAGATCACTGAACCCCATCATTTTGAGTTTTGATGGAGACTTCATTATGTGGGGAAGTTCAAATGTTTTCTCCTCCTCTGAGGTCTCATGTCTGTTGGAATAAACTGACAATAGACTAATAGGAAAAAAACATCAAATACATTTATTCACATGCATAAGCATGGGAGGAGTCATGCACAAAGTATGAGACTCAGAAAAGAGCCAGATAGTTGAAGAGCAAATACACTCTTCAGAGAGTAGTTCTGAGGCTGCTGTCTTAGTTCAAATTTCTCAAAAACTCAACGCTGAGATATTATGAGGTATTACTTTCTAGGTTCCAAGAATTATACTGGCATGATTAATTGCATCACTGACCAGCAGTGATCAACTCAACCTTTATTACCACTCCCCTTTCCAGAAGTCAGGGCGGGGGCAGTAGGGCGCTGGGAGGACCAAAAGTTCAAGCTCTCTAATCACATGGTGGTGCCTCTGACAACCACTCTTCCCTTCATCCTGTATCTGGAAGCCCCTGCCCAGTAGTCACCTCAGTAACATGCGATTAGGATGGAACAGGCTTCATTCTGGCTACTCAGTTCCTCTTCCATCTTATTTCCTAATTTGATCCTTAGTGGCCCTAATACTTATTATTAGGCATTCCATACCTTAATAATTCCACTCAGAGGCCAGCGGGTGGTATGATGGTTAAGGTGCTGGCCAACTGCAGTTTGAGTCCCAGACCTGGCAGCTTGTTTCCTCATTTTCCCTGTCTGTCTGTCTCTCTCTGGTGAGTGTAAGTAGAAAATGGAAAAATAGTAATAATGATAAATAAAATTAAATAAATAATTGTTAAAAAATAATTCCACTCAATAGAAGCCGTACAGACTTTTATTCCAGTTTTTTTCCCACTTACAATAATAGTGTTTCCAATTATTATGTACGAGATCACTACCTTCTCATTTCATTATAAATGTTATGAACAATCTATTTTTGTTAAGCTTTCCCATGATGGTAGTCTCGCTTTCATAACTCAGGACTTCAACATCTTGTTTTTACATCCACATGGCGTTGAAGCCCATAGTCTGTTACTCAAGGGTTACCAATGATCCAATGGTAATATTTGTGGGGCGAATATTATCCCCAGAGTTATTGTAATTAGTGTTTTGCCTTGAATGTGTCCATATTGTAAAAAAGTGCTGAATTAATAATGTTATTGATAATTATAATGTTATTAAACATGTTGAGACTTTTGGAGAACTAACTTTTAGAAACCTGTTTTGAAGCAAGAGGTGTCTTGTCATATATATTGTAAAATGTATGATGTTTGTGCGTAGTTAGACTTAATACTTGGGGAATAAAGTATACTCCTTCAATATTATTAGAATTATAGTAAATTGAGGAATTTTTCATAATAGTAGTTCAAGTCATGCCTTGGACATTATAAGAATTATAACATTATCGTATATATAATATGTTACTCAAAATAATGGAATTCACAAATAAGCAGCATTTGAAAAGCTTCCAGAATTAGCAGATTTTCTTAATCGAGATGAAATTATAATTGTGGGTATTACTTTACAAAGTAATGTTTTAAGGGGATGTTAGAGAAGTGAGTCTTGTTCCTATTGATTATGGAATCGTTCATTAAATGAGAAACAGCATCTGGGGCATGAGGCAGAGCTTTCTGAAATCAAGTCAGTAACAAGTGAATGTGGACTTGTGGAAACTACTCAGTAGCTGCACAGAGCCATCATGATACCTTTGATCTCATTGGTCTGTCAAATAAAAAGCAGTACTGTACTTGGTGCACAGGAAAACCTCTCTAGTGTTTGCTCAGGGTCTTAGAGTTCTGATTCATCTCTAAAAGACTTTCTCCTTTCCTCTAACATTAGAGGAAGAGGTGTGAACTCTTTGACCAAAAGCCAGCCTCTCAACCAGTGTACTAGATGGCTTTCCCACCCACCTCCGCGGGGAACCTTGCAGAGTCCCACTTATTTGCACCCCGGGCACTTCTCCTTTCAAATCAAGTATAATATTGTTGCATGATACAGTTTCCAGGAACATCTATATCATTTTCAAAAACTCATTGTTGTTTGCTTAATTAAGTAACTTGTTGACATAAACAAGATCTTTGGCCCAGCAGAAGTGGTAACAGATGGCTTATAGAACCAAAAATAATCATTAACTATCCCATGGAAGGTGTGAAACAGCATGTTTAGAAATAAGTGTGGCTGTAAGATGATCCTTTGTGCATGACTTAGAAACGCATTCTTCAGACACTTACAGAATAGAGAGATGGAAAGGATGATCAGTTAGACAAAAACAAAAACAAACAAACAAAAAAAGACAACCAGAACTTTATAGTACAAAGGAAGGGCTTAAGATATTAAATGCATTTCATCAATATATTATTTTTAAGAAAAGTGGTTATAACTTTAATAAATCAAAGAAATGCTAAGGAATTTGCTTAAAACTTAAAGCCAGGAAACAGGTTAGGATTCTGTTCAAATAGTAGGTACACGAACCTATCGACAACTCGAGACAGGACAAACATCCTTAAAACTGGAGAACAATGCCTAGAAGAAAATCAGCAATGATTTAAGTCAAAAGTCATAAAATGCTATTTCACCAGTTCAATATTTTACAATATAATGTAATTTAGTGTAACATCACAAATATAGCATATATATTTCTGATGTAATGAATACTTTCTTTACTATGTTAAATATTATTAAATCTATATTTTATACCGGCTTACACTAATTAATGTATTTGTATATAAAATACTAAGTAAATAGAGGCATGTATGTGTAAATATATTTGTAAGCGTAGGTATGGCCTATACGAACAAAGTGTACATTGACTTTTGCTTATCATAATGCTTATTTCCAGCAGGGTGGTTATCTTAGTCTGTTATTATCTCAGGTAGAAATACCTAAGACTGAATGATTCATAAGTATAGAGGTATTTTTAGCTCACTGTTTAGAGGTCCAAAGTTCAGTAATCAAATTCTAGTGAGGATATAGCATGGTGGAGGGCAGTAATTTGAGCAGAATGGCTATCCCTAATTTTCTGCCTGTACTGACTCCTTGTCCCTCTTATAAACACAAGAACTCAAGCATCAAGGCCCTGTTGTAATTACCTTATCACATCCAAAGTTTCCATTTTGAGCACCATGAAGGGGTTAAGTTCTCTTTTAACACCTTTACAATAAAGTCAAGTCCTAACACATGAGTTTTGGAGGGACATACAAACTATGGCAGTGGTTATCAAGATTTTTCACCTTCCCCTTTGCTATTTTGATTTACAAAGCTGTTTGTTTAAAAAAAAATGCTTTAAGAGTTAACCATATTTGTCCAATTTCAGACTAATATTTATATAAAGAACATATGATAAATTAAGGTAAACATCAACTATAGGTCAAACCTTATTGTGAGAAATAAATGCTATGTTATTACAAATTGCATTTACTTCTGTAATGTTGTTTCAGTGGTAAACCATTACAGCAACAGTTTATCTCTTAGATGTTAAATATGCAAATTTGATTTGTTGCCCACACAAAAATATTCCTTCTGAAAAGTGACCACTAAGCCTCCCTCTAAAGAGAGTACACTAATATTGATGTTTGATTCTAGTACCTTCTAAGCACAAAACATCATGGCTACTAACGAGGCATCTGGATCATCAGCATTCGCATACTATTTTCCTCAGCAATTTTTTTAGTGTCAGAGATCCCAATTATGATAGTAGAAAGTCAAATGTATAAAACAGATTTCCCCAAATTAGGACTATTTAACAAATAAATACAAACTTACATTGTGTCAGTGTGTTCTTTGTTGATAATAACAGAACAACAGACTGTGTAATTTATAAATAATAAAGATTTATTTAGCTCATGGTTCAGGCAGTCCAAGATTGAGGACCTTATGCAGGAAAGGCCTTACATCTGGTGGGGACTCTCCGCAGAGTCCTGAGTCAGCACAGGGCATCCCATGGTGAGAAGGCAAGGGAGTATTCTCTGTACTCACTTCTTGTACAACAACTAGTATTCAGTCATGGGAGCTCTTCACTGAAGACCTCATTTAATTGTAATCACCTCTAAAAGGGCTCACCTCTTAATACTGTAGTCAGATTAAGTTTCCACCCTCTTTATAGCATCACAATAGCAATCCAATTTTGATGCATGAATTTGGAGAGGTCCAATTCAAGCCATAGCAGATATATTAATACATGCTCTTCAGTGCACTGTCAGGTCAAGTTTGCACAATATTCTTAGTTGGTTTTGCTACTGTAGAAAAACAAACAAGCAAACACCCCCCCCACACACACACACACACACATACTCACACACAAACTGGCTACTGTAAAAAAACAAACAAGCAAACACCCCCCCACACACACACACACACACACACACACACATACTCACACACAAACTCGGTAGCTTCTAAACAATATAAATGTATTTCTTGGAGTCTGGGAAGTTCAAGGTCAACATATTTTCTGAGTTTCTGTTTCTCATACATGGTGACTTCTATCTATGTTTTTATATGGTAGAAGGAGCAAGTCAGCCCTCCAGCTATATTTTCTTTTCCTTTTGGTAAAATGTTTATTTCTTCCATGAATGAGAGAGACAGAAAGAGGTAACTAGAGAGAGAAAGAGAGAGACCGCACTCCCAATGGGGTCTAACCCCCGTTCTTTAACCAGGTCTGGATCATGGGTAAGCATGTGACTGGAATACTCAAGGAGGTTGTTGGACTTGAACTAGGAACTTCCCCATGTGAATTGCCTTGCAGAGTTTCACATTTAATTGCCGCATCACTATCTTTCCCCTGCCCCAGGACTATTTTGTAAGTATACTAATCCTGCTCCTGAGGACTCCAACTACATGATCAGCTCCCCAAGACCCCACTTTTTAGTATCATCACCTTTGTAGTTAGGAGTTCACCATATGAATGGGGAGAGGGAGTACAGTCATTTAAACTATGGTATTTGTTCCTTGTACAAAATTCATGTCATTCTCATGAATTGAGAACAAGTTAAGAGTTTTGAATCTACTTGGGTAGAATAAATATTTCCATGTGAACATATATTTATTTTATCTTAGTAGCCTTAAAAGTCTTAACTTGTTATGGCATTAACTCAGAAGCCTGAAGTCCAGAATTTCATCTAAATATCATTTAAATCAGATATGGGTGAGAGTAAAAATACAATTCATTCTGAGGCAAATTATTCTCCAGTGGTGAATCTGTAAAATCAAATGAGTTAATATGCTTTCAGAATACAATGATGGGACTGGATAAACATTCCATTCCAAAAGGGAGAAACAAGAAAGAAGGAAGAAGTGAGTGGCCTCAACTAAATTATAAATTCAACAGGGTAAAAAAAAAAATAACATGAAACTTTAAGAATTTAGAATAATTTCATTTTACTCAAGCCCACTGGAGTGGAGGTCCTGTCTCTGGAACTTTGTTGGACATCCATAAGGTCCCCAAAGCTTCAGGTAGCACTACCTACATAACATTAGGTGTCACTCTCTCTCTAAGGCTTTACAGGGTATAGTGTACACTGCAGCTTTCAAGGGTTGGAGGTACATGTCAGTAGGTCTGCTAGTCTGGGGTAGTAGAGGCAACCCCATTCTGAAAGTCTCATTAGGCATTGCCCTTGTGGTGACTGTCTGCAGTGGCCTCATTATCAAAGTGGTTCTCTGCCTGTGTAAAGAACCAGAAGGTGGAGGTGGCTCCATCCTCCAAAATTTAGGTAGAGCTAGCCATCTCTTCACAGCTTGTGCTCTCAGTGCTCCTGTGGCACTGCCAAGTGTTATTGCTTCTGTCCTTGAGAAGAGTAGTTCAAATGGTCCATAAGGTACATCCAGAATTCAGGAGATCAGAGCTTTAAAATTATTCTGGCCCCAAGGCCTTTGTATTCTAAGTCAGTGATGGGAGGGGTAGCCCTGGTGATTTCCAAAATCCCCTTTGGGCCATTCTTCTGTTGTCTTGATGAATAGCAGCTTATTTATACAGATTCATACTAAGCAGTGATTTGGCTACATCCTTGGTGTTTTGTCATGGACAGACTTTCCCCCTTTTTTTGCGAGATGGTCAAGCAAATAATTTAAAATTTTTTTAAATTCTATTTTCCTTTTGAGAAAAACTTCCATCTCCAAATCATTTCTCTCTTCATTTTGCTATAAACAGTTAAGAAAATCTATGTTGTACCCTCAACATTTTGCAAAGAAATCCTTCTACAGAGTATTTTACTCATACACAAACACAATTCAGCAAACTTCTTGGCTACTTTATGACAAGGATAACTCTAAATTCTAGTAACATATTCTTCATTTTTATCTGAGACTTCATTGGAATAGCCTTTACCATCCATATTTCTGCTAATATTTTATTCATGACCCCTTAGCTATTCTCTAAGAAGATTAAGACTTTCTCTTCAGCTTTCTTCTCTTTCTGAACCCTCACCAGAGGCGTTAACAGTCCAGTCAGTGCATTGTATGATTTTCTAGCATTCATGTTAGAAATTTTCCAACCTCAAACAATTATCCACTTACAAAATCACCTCCAAATTTTTAAGTATTTGGTACAGTAATGACCCTACTTCCCAGTACCAATTTCTGTCATAGTCTATTGGGCAGGTATAACACCTAATCACTCTCAAAGGCTCCACCTCCTAGTATCATCAGCGTGGAAGTTAGGATTTCAGCATATGAATTTCGGGGTACACAAACTTTCAAACCATACCTATAGAATAAGAGTAAATGTAATGCTGATCTTTATTGAATGTTTTCATATAGTAGGGATTTTGTCCATTATTTATTCATTGTAAGACACAGAAAAACAAGCAGGATTATCCCCTGTGTCTTTTGAGATGAAGAAATTTGCTTCATATTAGTTAGGTGACTTTCCTAACATTATACAGCCAGCAAGTAATGAAGCCAGGATTTTATTTTTGACATACTTTTTACTTAACAGCCTGTTATTTAGAAGGGAGGAATAATTAGCTACTCCTCAGTTAAAGTGATATGTCACAATCACTTCTGAGCCAGTGGTCCTTACATGAATGAGTTCTTTCTTAAATATTGAAATACTGTTTCAGGATCAGCAGATGGTGTAATGGTTACGTTGCTGGACTCCCACATAGTTGACTGTGGTTCAAGTCCCTGACCTAGTTGCTTAAAATCCATGCTGGGTGCATGCACGTGTGTGCTGAAAATTCGAAGAGGAGAATGGAAGAGAAGGGGCTGGGGCATGGCCATCCCCCCTGGGGAGCAATTTCTCACTTTCTGTCTCTTTGTTTCTCTCTGTCTCTCCAGTGAGTGCATGCACTCTATAGCAAAAACCTCTCTTAACAAACAAACAAATATTCAAATAATGTTTCATCATTTGGTTGAATTTTGTGTGTGTGCTGTTTGTAGGACTTTCAGTTTCATATTGTCAAGCACACTTACCTTTATCGATGGTAAAATGATGGTTTACCTGCTGATGAGACTGATCTTGGGATGTACCAGCTCACATTATCAAGGCAGGCATGCATAGTAGCTCAGTGTCTGGACGCATGGATAGGACACTACCAATAGCTCTTAGCCTGAGTCCCTCTGCTACTCTCTGATCCTCCACTGCAACATGAGCTTAAGACTTTCATAGCCTCTAGATGTGATTGACTTTCTGGATCCTCTTTTTAAATGACATTGCATTCTAAGAATGAGCTGATGGTGATATTATCCAAAAGAGATAGCATAGGTACTCAGTTACAAATACAGGAAATGAGACAACCCACTGGCTGTTGCCATCTAGCCTTTGTCAAGGTAGAGGGCATGAGCTTAGTATGGCTTGCTGATGATACTTGCTTAAATATTGAACATCAGTAATATTTGATATGCCTTTTTAAAAAAATAAAACTTAGTTGATATTCTTAATCCTTTTTCAAGAAGGTCTTCATATTTGTACATGGAGAAAATTAAAGTCAGGAGTAATAGTAATATTTTCCATATATTACAAGGGATGAAAGACCGACTTGGCATTCAAATCCATGGTTTTAAGAACATCATGGTACACATTTTATACCATTTCATCATACCACCCAAATGACTTTTGTATAAAAACTAGAATCTTATATTTGAACATCAGGACTTGTTATGAACATTCTCAGCATGGAAAGTTACACACTATTATAACTATATCCATAAATCTATGCATGATCTGGATAACATGAGAATGGAGTAGCAGACACAGAAGAGGAACTTTTGGCTTAATACTTAGATGGCAACGTTCATCCATTTATCCAGCAATTATTACTTTTTTTTACACTTAGTTGTTGTACATTATTATGGCATACTTAGTTATTATACTAAATATTACAATATTTTTCAGGAATTTTCACCAGGTAAAGCAGTGAAAAAACAGAGCTACAGTAATTCTGTGATTCTATTATAATTATGATAAACTCAATGAAAGTGGGACTCCAAGACTTTCAGATGATGAAGTATATGAAGTGATGTAGAATATGAACTGCATAATCATTGAGTAGTTCTTCTTCTTTGGCAAGTCTATTTAGTTTTGGAAAAAAGACATTCCTTGGAAATCAGGTGGTTAGTTCAAACAACACTAGGCAATCCTTCAAATGATTCTAGTGCCAGAAAATCTTTGATCCATCTCAAAGCAGAGACATTTATTTCAAGGTATTAACCAACTTGAGCTAGGGTTAAAGGTGTATAACATTGGGAGGGAAGAACTTGCCTGCAGTTAAGTCAAGTGGTAAGGAGAGGATTCTTATCTTCTCCAAAACTTCACTCCAAACCTATTTTCTTATCCTAAAAGATCCAGAAAAGCAACACCTTCCCAGATTCACTGAATTTTTAATTAATTTTTTTTTCTTATCTGCCCAGTAGCTGGTAGATTCTCATAGGGTAAAATTATGGAATAAGGCTGAATACTTGGTACTTAGATCTTCTCAAGATTAGACATGCCCGTTTATTTAACATTGGAGTTTTTAAAGCAGGATGAAATCTGAATATATAGGTCATGCCCAGTGGCCTGAGAGGCTGCTAAAATAGGATATTTAGCTTTAAGATCATCTCATTACCTTCTCTACATGATTCACATTCGATTAATCATTGCTATTTTTAATTTATTTTTCTTTGAATAATTATGCCTTCTCATTTACCTTGTCAATGCAATCAAGAGATTTTCTGGTTACCAATTTTTTATTTAATTTTACTGATCAACCCTTATTAATAAAGTGTTTTGAATTTCATTATTATCATTGTTTATTATTTGGCAAGTTACTTGACACTGACTTCATTTGTGGATTTTCTTGAAAAACAAAAAAGATTCATAACCCAAATCAGTCTAGCTTTTCACAGGGAACAATTTCTTTTTAATTACTTTTTACGTGTAAGGTTTCCAGAGTGCTGTAATTAAAATTTGTAGGGAGTTTGCTTGGGTGAGATACAGCTTGTATTCTCTCTTTCTGAGGAAGTAAAAGTGCACTAAAATCTAGACATTTTTGCTGACTGCACATTAGTTACTTTCTGCGGTGCTTCTTTGTTTATGTTCCGTTGTACATGTTGGAAGAAGAAACCAAAAAGTAAAGCTAACATCCTAGCTTTCTGCCTTTGTAGAAATGGACTGAGGGTGTGTTCAGAAAAGGAGCCCTGTGGTCAGGTGGTTGAACAGTGTTAAGGTCACGTTCATTGTCTGCTCTTTGTCCAGTTGACCAGCCTGTGGTGACTGCTATTGTCTGGATTACCTAATCAGCTCAGCTGTGTAGAGTCTGGCTCACACACTACTCATGTCCTAAGTTCTTTCAATTTTCAGTACTTGGGAATTTTATGAAACATTAGAGTACTCTGGACACTTTGGGGAGGCCTTGAAATTGCCTTATGTAATCTTGATTCCCAATGCAAAGGATACTTTAATCCACTTAGCCCACTTGCTGAGGGACAGCAGATGGCAAGGAGTAAAGAGGTGAGGGAAGTAAAGGCGTCAGACCTGGAGGGAATTATGAAGAGAAGGTGGAAAGTCCCTCACTGGGCTTCCTGTTTCCCTCTCTTAATCCTGCTTGACTTCACATTCAAGCTTTTTGGGTGGCAGTGGCACAGGAGAGTCATTGATGGATTGCCAGCAGTTTCAGAAAAACAAGCACCCTGCCTACTCCTCAGACTTTTTTTATTTTTTTTCCCCTGAACAACATTATTTAGCATCAGATCATCTCCAACATTTATTTTAGACCAGAAACCTGATTACTCGGATGATTTGCATAGCTCAAACAGATCTGCTGCATTCTGTGAGAAAAAATGTGCCTCTGGAGATGATGAACAGGACACAAGTAAGGCTTCCTTTGCCCAAACTGGGCCCCGTTTCATCCCCTACCTGGAATCTGACGTTTTTCTTAGTAATTGTTAATTTATCCAATCAGTTTTAATAAAAGTTTGATATGTGCTACTATATCAGGTATTGGAGTTGTGACAGTAAACAAAGCAAATTGTTTTGCCTTCCTCTTCTTCCTCCCCACCCCTTAAAGTTCACATCCTGATACAGGACAGAAAATACACTAAAGGAAAACTAAATTTTCTAATATATTTAAAGTTAACTATAATGAAAAAAAAAAAAAAAAGGAAATGCTTGGGGTAGGGATGAGGAGCAATTTCACTTATTAAAAGGAATGTGAGGGCCAGCAGTCAGCGTGGTGGATAAGACACTGGACTCCCATATGGCTGACTGCAGTTTGAGTCCAAGATTCGGCAGCTTGAAACTCAAGTACGATACGATTTAGTGCATGAATGCCCAAAATCTCAGAAGGAGAATGAAAAAGAAGGGATTGTGGTGTGAACTCCCCCCACCCTAGGGTTTCTCACTTTCTCTCTTATTGTTTCATTGTCTTTTTCTGTCTCTTCATTAAGCACATGCACCTTATGACAAAAATCTTTCAAAAACAAGAAGGAAATATGAACATTTAAGCAACATCTTGAGGGAGGTGTGAGAATAGGCTATGTGTATATTCGAAAGAAAAAATGGTCCTGATAGAAGGATAGCTATCTTAAAAATACTGAGGCCAGAGCATGCCTGAAGTATTCAAGGGACACCAGAAGTCAATATGGCAGGCTCACAGCCAGCAGTGAATAGACAGGATTAAAGCCATGGGATTGTATAGAGCCTTAGTTCTATACAAAACTGGCAAAGCTAATTTTTCTTAGTGAGTTGGAGAATCACTATCTGTCAGGATTTTAAGCAGAGAGGTGCTATGTTATGATTTGAAAGGATAATTTCAGCTATTTAGATAGGAATAACCTGGGTGTGAGGATAAGTGTGGCAAAGGTTGGGGCCATGATGCCCTCCAGTGGAAGTAGTTACAAAGCTGTTGCTGTTAACCCAGATGAATATAATGCTAACTTGGACCAAAGTGAAAGTGATGAAAAATGGTCTGATGCTGAAACTCAAGCTGGCAGAATTTAATGAGTGGAGTAAATGTGGGGCATAAACAAAAGGGAAGAGTCAAACATGAGGTCAAAGATTTTGGTTCAAGCCACTAAAAGAATGGAGTTGCTTTAACTAAGTAGGAATAAACCTACAGGAAGGAAAACATTATGGGGGTGGGGAGGTGAGGGGAAAAAAACATGAGAAGATACTGTTTTGGTGAAAACATTTATCAGACTCATCTTTTTTGGGCTATATTCCCTAAGAAAAATTCTGAAAAAATTTAAGATATTGTTAAAGAAGGGGAAGGAGCTATTATAGCACAATGACATAGTTTGGGGGGTTTAAGCAATGTTTTCCTCATAGTTCTAGAAGCTAGGAAGGCCAAGATCAAGATACCAAAACATTTACATCTGATAAGAGCTTCCTTCCTAGATTTTAGTCAGCCATCTTTTTGCTGTGTCCTTACAAAGAGGAAAGAGGGTGACAGGACTCTCAAGGATTCCTTGAATAAGGGCATTGGTTCCATTCACAAGGCCTTGACTATAATCTAATCATCTCCTAAAGGCCCCACACCCTAATGCCATCACCTTTGTGTTTAATATTTCAATATATAAATTTTTGGTCCATTGCAGGGTGTGTAATTTAGGGGAATATTCTCTAGAACCCAGTAGACTAGTCATCAGCTTCTTAGGTGGTTTGGCATAGTGGATAATGTATGAGTTGTGAACCATTAACATGTAGGAGCTATTGCTGGCAATTGCTAGTTGCTCCCTTGGGCAACTCACTCTCCCTGGTTTTTATTAACTAATTAATTAATTCCTATGAAAGAGATAAAAAGATACAGAGTCCAAGACAGATATTTTTGACAGGTTCTTACTGTGTCGTGATCTTCCTGCCCTAGATTCTCAACTAGCTACAATTACAGGACAAGCATGTGAAACCACACCCAATGTTCATTCATTTATTATTTTAAACTGCAAAATGAAGGCTCTTAATGCTATGATGCATTCTGCTGACAGTTTCATGGCATCCAATTAGCATGATCCTATAAAAGAGAGTTTAATAAAAGCTAAAAAAAAAAATAAAAAGAGAAAACTATTTCACAATTTTGTCCCCATTCATATACCACTACTATGGAACTTTACTAGTATAAAGGAATTAGAGTCATTGTCTAGTTAACTAAATCAAAGCAGACAACCAAATGGAGTAATTTGGTTTTAAAAATCTACTTTATCTGTATTATCAAGTTTGGCCATCTGCCTTATCAGGTTGAAAGGATGATTGCTAGATCTCTGGGGTTTTTTTCTTTCTTTTTTTGTCTTGTACATGCAAAACTTAGATTTTTTTTTTTAGAGAATATTCAGACTTAAAAATATGCCACTATATATAAATAAATAGGGACTCTTTACATTTTGGAAATTATATTTTTATAATGAGATGTGATGGACTATTTTGGGACCATACCTCAGAGGTTCACCCCAAATGTTATTTTGACACTACCATCCTGTTGTACTATGCATATAGAATTCTATCAGCTCATCTGTGATGAAAGGGGACATATTAATTATGGGGCAGATGAAATGCTGACATCCTGCAGTAGTCTGTTCCAGGCCTGAGTGTGGTACGTACTTGTGTCTGCTGCTGCTGTTTGGGTTAAGGACCTTCCTGTGAAGCTGCTGGTTGAGTTGTGTAGGTTTGGGGGGCAGCTAAGAGATCCGTGGATTCTGTAGCACTGTTCAACTCCACATTTCTCCATTGCTCTGATGCTGACATTCCAAGCACACAAGCAGTTATGCAAGAATTGATTTTTTGCCATGAATAGGGTGCGGGTCTGAGCAAGCACCTTGGTCAACAACAGCTCTGGAGGGGATGTGAAACCCATTATTGATCCAGGGCTGAGAAATCAGTGACTGTTGTATTATATAATTATTGATGGAGCCAGAAAATGCCACAGGCAAAGCACAACTTACTATTTGTTATGCTGGATTGTTTCTCTCGCCTGTGTCAGGCTGCTGCGTTCTGCTCTCATGTTCCCATACCATGTTTATTTATTCTACGTGCAGTTAGCTTTTATATTTCTCTTGTGATTCCAGTTTGAAAATAACACTGGTTTGGTTCAGGGTCTATAAAATAAATAATTTTTTCGAGACACTCCAATGGGGTGAAATCGAATACCAAAGTTTGGGCACAGTGAAGATGGGACTCCAAGAAAAACCACCGGAAGGGTGAAGGGAGGAAGAGCCTATACCATGTGTAGTTCTTATTAACCTTTTTCTCACTGCGTGTCCTAAGCAAGAAAAATACAGGTGGTTTGCATAGCCTACTGGTGGAAGGTATTGCCCAAATACCAACTATTTGTAAGGCCACGTAGCAGGTCGTTAAGGTGGGGTAAGAGCAGTTTGAAAATAAAGAGGATACACTTGTAGCCTAGATGCTGGATGAAATGCTCTTTAGAGTACTCCACGATGTTTTTTCTGTTCTGCCCACTATTAGCTCATCTTTCTTCCTCCCTTTCTTCTCTTGGGTGCTATTTTATTCTTCTTGTACTTATCAGTAAACTTACAGCTCCTACATAAAGCACTAGTTTCTTTTATGATAAATATGTGTCTCTGGTCCTACGACCATGTATTAAGCTCATGATCACAGAACAAATGTCAGTTACAGACAAGAGGGCTTATGAACACTATCTAGCTGTCTCAATGGACATATTTCTGTGCTGCAGGGATGAGGAGGAGCTAGGGACAGTGAAAGGCCACCAGCACTTATTAATGTTAGAGTTAACATTCATCAACTGACTTCTGCCAACAGATGGTTAGGAAAAATTGTTAGGGAAAATTTATGGTGGCATGACAGTGGTGTGGTGCTCTGTGAGGTTGATCCATGGTGGGGGGAGGGTCAGGTTCACATCTGGAGACCTCCCTGGATATGCTGAGCACATACATGCCTATGATCTGGGGCTGACTGGACTGGGGATAGCAAGGGCATGGGGATCCTGCTGGAGGTGCCTATCTCTCTGCTGTTCTTGTCCATGGAGGAAGAAAATAAATAGACTTTAAATGAAAGAGGAAAAAAAATCAACTTACATGTAAGGTCTCAATCAAATGACTTATTTATCTATTTATTTGTTTGTAGAAGTTTTTGCCTTAGGGTGCATGCACTCATAAGGATAGAGAGGGGAGACAGACACAGTGAGAGTAAAAGTGAGAAGTCAACTCCCAGAGGAAATGGCCTTCGCGCAATCTCTTCTCCTCCATTCTCCTCCTGGGATCTTGGGCATGCATGCACTTGAGTCTGGTGTGATTTCCAGACCACCAGGTCCAGGACTCAAATCATGGTCAACTATGTGGGAATCTAGCAATGTAACTGCTACACCATCTGTGGTCCTCTCAAATAGTTTATTCAACTAATAGCGACAAGAGAAATTAGGGAAACTAGTATGTCGAAGTATCTTTTAACAACATAAAGAAGAAAAATGTTTGGGGTTAAAGTTAATTGAATATCACACAATGCTGGACAGCCCTATGCTAAAAGGCAAAAGGTCTAAATTAGTTGTAGAGAAAATATTTTCTGTTCTTTTGTATAATGGTGCTATCGTAATAGAGGTGCACCTTAGTGGACATGAGCACTTAAGACCTTTACTCTTTGGATGGACATATATATGTGGCGACTCAAATGCTTTGTTCTATAGTAGCTATTAGAAATTTCTTGAAAATGAAACTTAATAAATGTGGTTTCTTCAGTGTCAAGTTCATTGTTTTAATGTTCAGCTGTTAAAGCAAGTGTTTTAGAATGAAAACGAGTTATAGCTGCTGCCATGTTGCTTTGTATGGATAACGTAACACCACTGTGTAATTCCTGGAAAAAGCTTCCTTGTTAAATGTGAACTGCATATGCATCTATGAATATTTCTGAGTTTTTATGAGTCCTTTTTTAGTTCAAAACCCATAGAGATATCTTCAACTTTTGCTATGTACATCTAACTGTTTGCACAAATGGTTTCTTATAAACACCAAGCATTATTCTTATATTTAGTTCCTTGACTTGGTTTTTGTTGCGCTGACCTAAATCATTAACTGTAGAGAGAATGTTGCTTTTCCAAGATTAATTTTTATTATTAGAGTAATGTAATTGTTTCTTTTATTCTGATGTCAGAAAATAGTATGCAATAAAATGGTAACAAAACACTAAAGCTTATGTCTAAGTAAGGCAAATTTGCTTTTTAAATTTCTTCTCGTAGCTTGTTTATAAGAAGTTAAGTAAAGATAAAGAGACAAATCAAATTGAATACTAAAAAAAATAAGAGATTTGGTAAGTAAAACTTCTCAGGAACAAGACACAAATGTTTAGAGGTGAAGATGGGCAAATACTTCACTGTGTATGCTCATCTTCGAAACTCAAACTTACACCTAAAGGCATGAGTTGGTTAATTTCTAAACCACTCCTCTCCTGTTATGATATTAATCACCAAATTTTTAAATATGTGAAAGTTTAATTGAATCAAATTAGTTGTTTGGCTAATTTTTCCTTACTTTGCTAGGCATTCTGTAAACATGTGTAGCATGCACGTGTGTGTGTGTGTGTGTGTGTGTGTGTGTGTGTTTAATTTGGGTATGATGCAGGGTATATCTATGTCCACAGATAAGCGTAATAGAAATGTTTAAAACTCCCACAGTTGACTTGTTATTAAACTAACCTAGTACTATTACAAAAAAAGACATCCCCCTTCCATGTCTAACCTCAGTTAAATGCAAAAGGGAAAAATAATCAACATCTTGCAAAAGCAATTGGTCAAAGTTATTAATGAGGCAATTCTTTCTGCATAAGGCATCATAGAAAAAGTAATGAGAGAAAATGTGACAATAAATTGCAGGCTACTTTAGATTGTGTGACATTTTTATTAATCAAAGAGTCAACTTTAATGGAAGAGATTGACTTTCTATGCATTACAAATACAAATTTCATATTTTATGCATTATAATATACCACCATGTTTCTTTCTTTCTTTCTTTCTTTCTTTCTTTCTTTCTTTCTTTCTTTCTTTCTTTCTTTCTTTCTTTCTTTCTTTCTTTCTTTCTTTCTTTCTAAATGGATCCATTGGACAAGGGACAGAGCCAGTTTCTGTGGACTTTTATAATTTAGGAGCCTACTTCTATGAAAAAGAAAATAAAAATTTTTTTGAAAAATTCACAAGCCTGAACATGTGGCAAGGGCATGTCCCAGGATCTTGGAAGGAAATTCTGATGATGAAACTTATACTTCATCTGCTTCTTGATAAACCTGTCTTTATTTCTTTACTTAAGTAAATCAGAATGAGATGATTAATATCTGATATTAATGCTAGTCAGCCATCAATTAATTAATCATTTAATTACTTTGAATCAATTGAATTATGTACTCATTGTAGTAGGATTACTGTAGCAGCTGTAGCAAATCTACACTCACATTTCAGCATCTTAACACAAGAGTGGTTTATTGGAGGAACACTTGGAAACAAAGGACCTGGGCAAGTAGTGTTCTCTGCTGAGGTCTCTGTATCACGGAAGGTAAACACAAATCGCATGAACATTGATAGCCCTTGCTTGCCACGTTCATAATTTGTCTTTTGTCTTTTAAACCTACCATACTAGAGACTGCATGAGGTGCTACGAGAAGAATTGATCTGATATGGACTCTATACTTGAAAAGCTAACAGGCTAATATGGGAGATATGATTATAAACGACTCCAACCAGGGTAGAGGCTAATAAATAGCATAAGAGAATTAGAAAGTTAAGAGATGGCACCCTTTCATTCTCTTTCTTCACATTTCTTCCCTAATTTTTAACATCTTCTGGTCTGCTTCCTGTGGAAGTTTAGAAGCATTTATGTTGAGCTGCAGCAAATTACATCAAGTCATAAAGGAACTTCCTGGAATGAAGTTTTGAAATATGCTTTTTAGAAAAAAAAAGACACACATTTTTTAAGCAAAGATTTTATTTTTTGTATCCAATTTCAGTTTGAGCAGAGAAAACAGAACCTTTGACAAATAATAGAGCACTTACATAAAATCAGCATCTGTTACATCCAAACTCAGCAGTTCTTCCTCTATTTGCTTCTCAATCTTCTCTCCAATGGAAGCATTCAGCAGCCTGGGCCAGCAGTCTCAGCAGTCTGCTTTGGGAGTGGATGCCTGCCTTGATCAAATGCAGGGAAGTACCTTGGCTGAGGCATTGTTATTCATATCCCCACTGGTTACTAAAGTCACAAACTTGTTTACTTGTTCTAAAAATTCTGCATTTCACCCAGTCCTGACTGATGACAGCAGACCTTGAACAGATAAAGGAGAAAGGTTGCTGAGCAAGTGATCAGTTCAGTCAGGATAGAATAGGAGAGATATTGAACTGATGGCTCACTGAGTCTAGCACAAGCTATAACTTTACATGGACATGCCATCTTTAAGTGTTGGAGAGAATGGGTATGGTTCCTGCAGGCACTGTCCTCTGTGCATTAAATCTGACTAGTGTGGGAGGCCCCAGAAACAGCTCATCCAACATCACTGTGTTTTAGAGCTTTCTTTCAGTTATGCCCAGACTCCACCAATGGCCTGAGAGATGATACATTATGGTATGTTGTGGGCATGGTAGGGAGGGATAGTAATAATCAATAGGAATTAAGAAGATTATACAGACTCCAGAAGAATGAATGAGTTATAGGAGAAGTCTTTCAACTTTCAAGTGAGTCAGATATACAAGTCACTTGGTCAAAATTTGCAGTAAGCAAGGAATGCTGGGATCAAAGACTAAGGGCAGCCTTGGAGCATAACTTTTTAGATCCAATGAAAGGAAATTGTTTCTGAATGCTAAGGCTGAAGTATTCCATACCCCTCTGTCCCAGATAATAGTAAAGCTCAGGAACTAGAGGAGATCATGATAAAAATAAAAATCATCAGTGGAGAACAATATAAACTTGAGGAAAGACTTAGATTCAAATTCTGTTTGTCCATTTAATAATTATGTGATAGTCATCAAATCCTTAACTTCTCCATGCTTTAGTTTCCTTCTTTGTAAAACTAAATTAATAATCTATACTTTTTTGTTTAAATTTAAGATGACTATAAATTTATTAGTTTCCTTGGGTTAATCATTTTAACATTAGTTCTTTCAATAATCCCTTGTTTTTACATTTAATTTTATTATTATCATAATTTTTATATTACAGTTAATCACATATATCTGTACAGTGTATTACATTTCTTTTTCCAGCATGATTGCTATGCATATCAGTCAAGACAAAGACATTACTACATACATCATCAAATACCTTTTCATTATTTTTTTCAGATTATTATTATTATTATTTATTCTCATTTTTTTAAACATTTAATCACTATATATCATATGGCTTGTAAACAGAATTTATACAACATGAAATACTTTTCAGGTGAGTTCAGTTGAGAATACTATACATATTATCATTGGCTTGGTCTCTCCATCCCACTTCCATGAAGAGGATGCTCCACAGATTCCATGTTGGTCGGCTCCCTACCCTGCGTCCTGCCACAGCCACGTGAAGATGGCCTCAAGAATGCAAGTTGCTGATGAAGTATGTCGTATTTTTTATGACATAAAAGTTAGGAAATGATCCACACCAGAAGAAATCAAGAAAAGAAAGAAGGCTGTCATTTTTTGTCTCAGTGCAGATAAAAAGTGTATCATTGTTGAAGAAGGCAAGGAGATCTTGGTTGGAGATGTTGGTGTAACCATCACCGATCCATTCAAGCATTTTGTGGGTATGCTTCCTGAAAGAGATTGCTGCTATGCTTTGTATGATGCAAGCTTTGAAACTAAGGAATCCAGAAAAGAAGGGTTGATTTTTTTTTTTTTTTTGTGGGCACCAGAACTAGCACCTCTGAAAAGTAAAATGATCTACACGAGCTCTAAGGATGGGATCAAAAAGAAATTTCAAAGCATAAAACATGAATGTCAAGCAAATGGGCCAGAAGACCTCAATCAGGCTTGTATTGCTGAGAAGCTAGGTGGATCCCTAACTGTAGCTTTCAAAGGATGCCCCATGTAGTTTCATCATTCAGTGCCACAAATCAAAAGTTACCTTCTGGCTATATAAGTAAAGCAAATATTATTTAGTCCAGGGTTTCACTGAGGGGAACTGTCATCTTTTAGATGTAGCTACATATTCTATAAACACATGCAAATGGCCCTAAATAAATCTAAAGTCTAAAGTTTAAAAAAATAGGTAATAAACCATTTCTGTGTCTCACTAATGTCATGCCTCTCTATTTGTTCTCTTGCTATCCTTCTCTATACTCTCCCCTCCTTGCCCCCTGTTCCATACTGTCCTTAGTATCCATAACTATTTTCACTGCTTTCATGCCCTGCAATATTTCAATCTCTACCATAAAGTGTGCATAGTTGGTATATATTAAATGGATACGTACAATAACTTTTTTTCATATCTTGACTTGCTTTACTCAGCAATAGGTCTTCCATATTCAGCCACTTTTTATCAAATATCAGGGTCTTGTTTTTTTATGACTGAATAGTATTCCATAGAGTATATGTGCCACACTTTTTCCATCCATTCATCTGTTTGTAGACATTTATATTGGTTCCATGTCTTAGCAATCATGAATAATGCTGCAATAAACATTGATATGCAAGCGCTTTTCCAACTGAGCATTCTCCTGTCCTTTGGGTAGACAGCCAGAAGTGGGATTGCTGGATCAAATGGTAGTTCTATATGTGGATCTTTGAGGAACGTCAATATTGTTTTTCACAGTGACTGAAACAGTTAACATTTCCACCAACAGTGTAGGGGAGTTCCCCTTTCACCACAACCCCGCCAACACTTATCACTTTCTGTTATTTTAACCTTTGCCATTCTGACAGGGGCTAGGTGGTATCTCATTGTGGTTTTAATCTGCATCTCCCTTATGATGAGGGATGTTGAGCATTTCCTCATATTCTTTTTGGCTGTTCATAAATCTTTTTTCGAGAGATTTTTGTTCAGCTCATTTCCTGTCTTTTAATTGGTTTAAACTTTTGTTGTTATTGTTTTTTGGGTAAGCCACTTGAGTTCCCTGTGTATTCTGGTTATCAGTCCCTTGTCTGAGGCATATTTTACAAAAATATTCTCCCATTCTGAGGGTTATAGATTCACACTAATTACTGTGTCCTTTGCTGTGCAGCAACTTCTTCATCTAATAATGTATACCTTAAAACAAGATCTTTTTGGGAGTTAAATGAACTAATATATTTATACTTCATTACTAGTGATGACTCAAAGACAGTAGTAGGTATTTTTGACACAGCTGCATGTGGTTTAAGAAATTTAAATGCTCTTTTGAGGATACTTATTTGGCATCATTTAATTGATTAGAACTTAGGTTGAGAGGGTTTGGGTAGCTTACTAATGTCAGAGAATAAGGAAATATCAGAACAAAGATTCTAAATAAAAAATAATTGACCTCATATCCCAATTTTATTGTACTATATCATGTTAGCTTTGAAAGCACCAGTATTAGGTAACTTTTAAGACTGCATACAGCTCCTATTGAAATCCTTCTAAAAAAATCAACTGGGAGGATCAGCAGTTGGCATAGTGGCTATGTCGTTGTACTCCCATGTAGTTGACCTCAGTTTGAGTCCCGGATCCGGTGGCTTAAAGTCAGCCAGGTGTGTGTGCATGTGTGCCCAAGACCCCCAGAAGGGAATGGAAGAGAAGTGATTGCAGTGTGGCCATCCCTCCTGGGGGTAATTTCTCGCTTTCTGTCTCTCAGTCTCTCTCTGTCTTTCTGGAGAGTGCACATGCTCTACAAAAACCTCTCCAAAAAGAAAAGAAAAGAAAATCAACTAGGGTCGAGCACATGGACTGTTGATAAAGGCAGCTGTAACTCACATGACTGACCACACAATTGAAATTTTGGACTCAGCAGCTTGAAAAATATAGCCAATTCATGTGAGTGAATGCCCCAAAACCTAAAAGGAGGGAGTGATGGAGGAAAAGGGATTGCAGCATGACCATTCCCATGGATATTGTTTTCTTGTTTTCCCTCTCTCTCTGTTTTTGTCTCTCCAGCAAGTGCACATGCCCCCAGGCAAAACAAACAAACAAAAACAAAGACCCATAAGTAATCATTTTTAGTGGAGACTTGGCTGTTGCATATTCTTGCCAGTTCTGGAATTTTCCCAGAGGAAATATTCTTTAGGCCTCAGAATATTAGGTGGCAGAGAGAACAGAAAGTCTGTTGAGGAGGTGAATGCTGATATACTTCTGGGAATGACAAGCCAGGTGAGTTCTTCAAAGACAGAAAAGTGTCACATTCAGATAAGGCTACACAGAGCCCCTCTCTTTCCATGGCTATGAGAGACCTTCCCATTAACAGTGAAGTTCTGTGAGATGATTGGATAATAGGGAGCATATATGAGTTTCCTTCCCTGTGTCACTTCACTTTTAAAGCATATGCATAACTTGAGAGTCTAAGCCAATTCTATACCTACTAATTTAGATATAGATTTTCAACTTCAACATAAATTGTGCTTCTCAAGAAGATTGAAGTTATGCATTAAGTACTCCTGTATTAGATTTTCTTTTCCCAATCTTATAGACTCAATAACTTTTCCACTTACCTCCTCACCTATTATCAATGTCTTGACTCACTCCTTTTGTTAGATAGGAGAGGGTCTTCTTGACCATAAAACTAGATAACTTGGCAGTTTGTAACAAGTTTTAAGTCACGTTCTCCAACCATACCAAGAATCAACAAAACCTTCAGACAATGTCCTTATTAATACCATCATTTTTCTGTTGGGATTTAGTGAAATGTTGGTATATCCACAACTGCTAGAATGACTGTGAAGGGACTATTTCATATCACCACCCCAGATGATATGCATGACAGTGGGCATAACACAAGTAAAAATATGCTCTGAGAAATTGGTATAATCCATTAAATTAGAAACTTTAGGTTTACAGTGATACCAAGATGCTCTCTTTTATTAGATACACTGTCAATTGTTTATAGCAGGATCAGTACAC
>NW_006159513.1:704237-709478 GCF_000334495.1 Tupaia belangeri chinensis
TAAGGGTCAGATAGTAAATATTTTGGGCTTTATGGACCATATAATCTCTGTTACTATTACTCAGCTCATTCTGTAGCATGATAGCAGTCATAGGCATTATGTTAATGAATGAATGTAACTGTTCTGGTCAAACTTCATTTACAGAAATAGGTGCTGGTTTATATTTGGCCCACAAGCCTTAGTTTGCTAATCCCCAACTTAAAGTTATATGAAGATAAAACTGGAAACTCATCTAGTTCAACCTTCTGATTTTAGAGAAAATAGAACTAAAATCCAGAGAGAAGATGAATTGTCTAATATACCTGAGCTGAATCATGCCAAATGGAGAATTAAAACCCAGTTTTGTAATTCCCAGAACAAGTCTTTACTATACAAACTATATCATGGTTTTCGATTAGGCTTTCCCCAGGACTATCTTCTCAACTTCCACTCATGGTGCACAGTCATTTGTATTGTTGATGTTGGTAAATAAAGTTCTGAACTTCCATTATTGTTGGAATCATAGAGAAAAAGCGTACCTTTGAAGTACTTTTTATTGATGAATCTTTGCATAGCAAACCACTCTACATTGGAGTGGAAAAATTTTTACTTTAAATGTGAAATCTTGCAGGAAAGTGTTTGGAGGGATTACTTGGAAGCCCCTGTTCTCTAATGTTCCCTGTTCATGACTGAACATCCAACTGAGACCAACAGCGTTTTTAGAATGAAGATAGAATGACCCAGATTTACCAAGGCGTTTATATGAGGCCTTTGTAATCTTTTCATTTTATAACTTGGGCCTAATTATAATTGATTCATTTGGGGGAATAATAGTCTTGATGAAACAAAGGATCCCGACAGAGACAGCTTGATTGCTATCTTCAGAGAAATTCTATAATGTGTATCCACTTAGTTTATATTGCATTTCCCTCTACTTACGAGTAAACAAGAGAGATTTGGGGTAACTTTCAAATCTGTTTCATTAATGGAAGATTCATCCATTTGGATTTTAGATTCTGTACTCATAGTCATCTCAGTAGTGTGGGTGTGCCTATTAATCACAAAAGCATAATGAAGTGCTTCTCAGGGTATGAGTGCACAATGCAATGTAGAGTGCATTTTTGGCCATTATCCAGTTTATTTGGTCAATGTAGACAGTCAATCTAGGTAATCGAGGACCTAAATTAGATTTTCTGGCCATAATTATTCCTGTTTGTCTGTACACATCTATCAAATTTATCAGATAATTGCCATACATCTTTATTTTATGCTCTCCCAACTCAGGTTGAATAAAATGGAAAAAGAACTGGCTTGAAAATGAGTCTTGGGTCTGCTTTTGATTTTGTCACTAAGTGTTTGCATGACCTTTGGACACATTACTGAACATTTGTCCCTTTCTGAATTTGGACCTGACAGTATTGTCATGTCTGAGCTTATGTTCAACTTTGATGATTTAGAACTGGATTGGAGATACATTTTGTGACTACCTTTATCTTTCATTTTTATTTTCAATTTTTAATTGTACTTTACACTTAGAAATTCTTAGGATGGGGACAAGCAGTTGGTGTAATGGCTATGTCACTGGACTCCCGTGTGGTCGTCAGCGGTTCAAGTCCCAGACCCAGTGGCTTAAACTCATGCCTGGTGCGTGTGCGTGCGTGCCCAGAATCCTGAGAGGAGAATGGAGGAGAGAGGATTGTGGCATGGCCATACCCCTGGGGGGTGATTTCTCACTTTCTGTCTCTCTGTCTCTCTCTGTCTTTTTGGCGAGTACACACGCCCTATGGCAAAAACCTCTCCCAAAAAAGAAAAAAAAAATAAAAAAGAAAGAAACTGTTAGGATGATGATAAATTTTATGTTATATATTTTTTACTGTTCATTGTTACATTGACTTAGGGAATCCCAGATTTTATCTATCACTTCTAGAATGGAAATTCTCATTTCTTTTTTACCTTACTGACTAAAATAACTAAACACCTGTTGTTTTCTCATTAAAATAACTAAATAAGATTGTCCAGTGTATATTTAAGCTGTTGCTTGTGATTTAACCATGTTGACTGAATATTTTAGAGACTCAGCCTTGATGGGTACTCTCCATGACACCCAGGCTGTGCACAGGAAGGAGGGACATATTCTAATGCAATTCTTCATTTTTGCAACATAACTTTGTTAAAAAAAAAAAAAAAAAGAAAAGAAAAAAAGAAACAATGTGACTTTCTTGCTATACCAAAATTTGTAATCTAACATCTTATATTTCTTGCCTGGGTAAAAGGAAGAGAGATGATCTGAACAAAAGGAACCACTTGAAGATAAACACAGTTATTCTAAAAGATGAGGGTAAAAAGTAGCCAAATACTATACACCAGGTAATACAATGAGTCATTAAGTTTAGTACATGAATTAAAATACATATACGTTAACTTGCCAGTGGATTGTACATGATTTCAACTGAAACTCTTGAGAACAGAGCTTGCAAAAAAAAAAAAAAAAAAAAAAAAAAAAAAAAAAAATGTGACTTTCTTGCTATACCAAAATTTGTAATCTAACATCTTATATTTCTTGCCTGGGTAAAAGGAAGAGAGATGATCTGAACAAAAGGAACCACTTGAAGATAAACACAGTTATTCTAAAAGATGAGGGTAAAAAGTAGCCAAATACTATACACCAGGTAATACAATGAGTCATTAAGTTTAGTACATGAATTAAAATACATATACGTTAACTTGCCAGTGGATTGTACATGATTTCAACTGAAACTCTTGAGAACAGAGCTTGCAATAGGATTTAAAGAAAGTGACTTTGCTTTTTCCCTCCCTAATCAATCCTGGTCCTTCCTATTTTTCATTTCCCTTGGCTCCTTGCCTTACCTACTCTGACTACCTTGTTATTGCTTGCCATTTCTCTATTTTTTTTTTTTTTGTCACTCTCTAATCTGACTAGCTTGTCCTTGATTGCCTCATCTCTACTCTTTACTGGCTGGGGGGGTAAAAAGTAGCCAAATACTATACACCAGGTAATACAATGAGTCATTAAGTTTAGTACATGAATTAAAATACATATACGTTAACTTGCCAGTGGATTGTACATGATTTCAACTGAAACTCTTGAGAACAGAGCTTGCAATAGGATTTAAAGAAAGTGACTTTGCTTTTTCCCTCCCTAATCAATCCTGGTCCTTCCTATTTTTCATTTCCCTTGGCTCCTTGCCTTACCTACTCTGACTACCTTGTTATTGCTTGCCATTTCTCTATTTTTTTTTTTTTGTCACTCTCTAATCTGACTAGCTTGTCCTTGATTGCCTCATCTCTACTCTTTACTGGCTGTCAGGCTTTGAATGAGCCTGTTTCATTCTGTGCTTTCTACTTTCTGCAATTTTCTACTCCAGCACTGTGAAATTTGGAACACAGTTAACTGTGAGCTAGAAATCATTCTTTCTTAGCGAGGGTGGGGATTTTTTTATGCCCTTATGGTCATTCATTTGGCCAAGGGCAATTAGGAGAGAAAGATAGGAGGGAAAGTGGAAATATCAGGCAGTCTTTACACTAGTTTTTGGCTGCTCAGAAGAATTAAAACCCCCAAGAGAAGTGAAAATATTATTCTGCCTTGCAGTTCTTTACCTCAACCCCACTGGAGACTTGTAAAAACAATGACTCCCTATTTCATTCTCAAGTCACACTATACCTTCCATATTCCTGGATAGTTAATCTGATATTGCAAAATCCTGACATTATTTTTCATTCTTTTCTTTACTATAAAACCTGATAGATAGATATGTAAAAACCAGCATATGCTAGCTGTGGCTTAGATAGATGGGAACGTTAAAGCATCTACCCTGTATTCTTGCTATTTAAAATATTTTGCTACCTTTGCAATTATAATGAGACACTAATTCCATATCAGCTAATCTCCTACATGTTAATATAAAAATTTTAAATATTGTGATTGAGAAAATAACTGTAACATTTTAATCAACAGGTATGATCAAGGACTGGAATACTATAGTTAGCTTCAAACTTTATGTGAATTATGGGGCAAATTAATTTCTAGATGGAACTAGCCTGGAATAAATAAGCCCCTAAATAGAATTTAGCCATATTTTCCTCTGTAATATTCCTCACTAAAGTGCAGGTTACTGGATTAAACTTTTTCTACCTTTGGTTTAAGTAAGGATTAGGAGAGATTAAAGAATTTGTATCTCTAACAATTTCCCAGATGCTACTTGTTCTTAGATTATACTGGAAGACTATACTCTTCTATATGTGTACTTGGATTATTTTTCTAGTAGGTATTCTTTTAATATAACAGTGTATTTAGAAAGCCACTCACAAATCTTAATGCTAACTTATAATTTATAAGATCTTATTACCTTTCTAATAACGATCTCAGTTAAGTTACAATACACTTTCAGGCAGATAAAGCTTTATTTTTATGTATTTATTTATTTTATATTTGTGAATGGGTGTGTGCACTCACCGGAGACAGAGAGAGGAGAGAGAGAGAGGAGAGAAAGAGAGAAAATTTCACAACCTCCCCCAGGGGAAATGACCATGCCATAATCCCTTCTTCTCTTCCATTCTCCTTGTAGGATTTTTGGCCATGCATGCACACATGCCTGGAGTGTTTTTCAAACCTCTAGGTCTAGGACTCAAACCACATAATCAGCCATGTGAGATCTAGCTGCCCTAATCAACACACCACCAGCTGACCCAATAAAACTTCATTAAATTTAGAAAATGAATGATCTGACATGTTATAAAATGGGAGAATTAACTCTGAAAAAAAAATCCACCAAGTGTCTAAATATTTTTCCAGCATTATTGAGATATAATTGACAAATGCGAGTTGTATATATTTAGTGTTTGATGCAATGTTTCGATACACATATAAATTGTGACATGATTACCACTGTCCCGGCCTGCGGGACCGTGGAACAGGTTCCTTGGGGGAGAGAGTGAGAGATGGGACAAACACACGCACACAAACCACCAGGTGCAGATCAAGTCGTCGTCTTCCGTCTACTTCCGTTTATTCAGGAAAAATGGCGAGTTATATACAGCTGGTGGGCACCAATTGGCTGCCCGAAATGCAAATGAGATAGAACAGCATTAACCAATCATTGATGTGGGTGGATTTCTCCCGTTGCCTAGAAACCCAATCACTTCCGGGGAGAACGGTTGGTCACATGATTTCTGAGAAACGATTTGCTCAGTGAGGAAGTGAAGCCTAATGGTTTCCAAGATGGCGGATAGCTCGAGATGGCT